>NC_056728.1:1849263131-1849323131 GCF_019279795.1 Protopterus annectens
CTGCTATAATAGAGTTTAAGAAAATTCTGAGAGGAATAATCAGCTTTCAGCAATGAATTTGATCTGCAACAGTTAAGCTGTGTCTGTGGGCCCAGAAGGAAAAAATATAATAAAGGAGGGTAAAAGTTTTTAAGACATATGAACACATTTGGCATGGAAGATGTGAATTTAGTACTAGGAGTTCAGAGTGAATTTACATATTATTCCCCAAGATAAAAAAACTGGACTAGGCTAGACAGAATTTACATTTTACAGGAACATATGCATTTAATTGAATGCCTTGATGCCCACCCAATAATTATTTCAAATCATGCACGAATAATAACTAAAGTAAAAACACAGGATAATGAAATAAAAATGAGACACTGGTGCTTTCCCACCTATCTGTTAAAATGAAAGAAATTTAAGAAATGGGTAGTAGAAATTCTTCAGGAGCTACTAGAGAAGGTAGAAATGTATTCTGTACATATAGCTAGGGAGTAGGATAAAATTAAAATGGAGTTTAAAAATAGGTTGGAAATAAAAGAAAGGGAGATATGGTTAAGAAGTAAAAATTATTTAGAGGAACTGACAAATGTTAAAGTATTGCAAAATAGGGGGAATCCCAAAGAACAGGAAAAGGAGCAACTGCAGAATGCTAAACAGAAAATAAAGGATTACCTTTTACCACAATAACTCAGGCAACAGAAAGTAGAAAGGGCTGTCACCAAGCTTAGGGAGCCTATAACAAGGAAGATAACAAGAGATCCTGTAGAAGTATTAGACATATTTTGGAAATTCTATGAAAGTCTGTATAAACCAGAGAAATCTTGAAATCAAGAAAAGATACAAATGGAAATGTTTGTGGAAGAATATGCTGAGATTAGAGGTAGATGAGGCTCATTTACTAACAGTTAGGATAGGAGAAGATGAGACAAAAATTGTGATGTATAACCAATCTACAGGAAAGTCCCCAGGAACAGATGGTATTCCTGTAGAATTTTGGAAACTAGGAGGGGAAAAATGATAATGATCTGGCAGGTTTTGTTTAACAGTATTTTAAGAGGAGTAGAAGTACCAACATCTTGGAAGAAAGTGGTGGTAGCTGTAATATCTAAAGAGGATAAAGATCCATTAGATCCAGCTTCATCCAGTCCCATTTCAATACTAAACCATGACTATACAGTGTTTCTGTCTATAATGGCTAAAAGAATGGGAAACATGATGCCCGTTGATAGATATGGATCAATGTATTTTGTGGAGGGGAGGCAAACATTTGACAACATTACAGAAGATTGATGATCCAGAGGGATCATTAGAGGATGTAAGAAAATACCACTGTTGTTGGTGTGTCTTGATGCATAGAAAGCATTTGACAGAGTAAGCTGGGACTTTATGAGCAGGGCAATGGAAGCATTTGTCTGCCCTGATAAAATGATAAGGTTATTATGAGGATATATGAGGGATTGGAGGCAAAAAATAAAGGGGGCGGGGTCCTCTCTGATGTCTGCATGAGCAGAGAAACCAAGCAGGAGGTGTCCTCTCTCCTCCTTGTTATTTGCATTATATTTAGAACCACCGGCAAAGAAAATAAGGGACTTAGAAATTAATGGATATAATTGGTATGGTAGTCAAGAAAAGCTGGCTCTATTTGCAGATTATATTTTTTATAACTGACAAAATCAGAAATGGGCATTACAGTGTTGTGGAACATTTTGAGACAATTTCATATCTTTTCTGGTTGCACAATTAATGAAACTAAACCAAGGGCAATAACATTAAATTATGTACCCACACACAAATTGGGTCAGCAATATCCATATTTATGGTGACATGATAAAGTGAAGTATTTAGGAGTATGGATTAAAAATGATTCCATTTTGGCAGCTAAGGATATGTGGGAAGAGACTAAATAAAAGATAATACAAAAACTGAGAAAATGGAAGTTCTGTCATATGAATCTCAATAGTAAGACACAAGCAGTTACAATGTTTTTAGTCACTCTAATCTTATACACAGGTCAGGCATATTTCTATCAACCAGAAGAAAGGTTGTGGATAGCAATTAATAAAGACCTGAAGGATTTTACCTGGGAGGGAAGATGACAAGAGTCAAATGTACAATGCCCCCTTTGGTATGTACCTAACCAGGCATATCCAACAACTGAAACATCCACAGAGGTTCCTCACTAAAAGAATAACGGGCAGAAGTAATATGTCCCACGCAGACCACCTCACGGCCCTATCCCTGTATTCTGTCTCCTACCAGCTTTTGAGGAGATATCTATGCCTGGCATACAGGCACTGTCAGACCCCACTCTGACGGACCTCCTGCATATCCACAAAACAAACAGTACCAGAATTACCTGTTTTAAAGACTTAAACCTTGCCTGTGATATAAATAGGACCTGCTGGAGAGATAGGTATCTATCCCACAGACTACCCTGTCTATGGAACAGGCTCCCCATCCATGTGAAGCAGAGTACCTTCCTCCCTAATCCAATTCAAGTGCAACTTGAACAATTGTATGGAAAACTGGAAATTCATCTCTGGTTTGGCACCTACGTCTCTGATGCAAACAGGTAACCTGTAAATGATTAATCACCCAGGCCCATGATTACACTTATCAAGGGTACCAGAACTCTTCAGAGATTTGGGATGCATAGCTAGGCTTAAAAAGTCACTTGTAGTCATTAGCTTAGTAAACACCTATGAGTCTATGAACCTATGGGATAAGCTGATTTTTACAATAGACAAGGCAGATTGGGATTACTCAATTTGAAGGGGTATTTCAGACCAACACAGTTAAGGCTCCTATACATAGCACAAGCAGAAAATTATAATTCAAAGTGGAAAGGGATGATGAAACAGGGGGGAGGACACAAGAAACAAGTAGAGACTAGTATTTTTGGATATAGACCTTCAAGGTGAATAATAATAATCATACAAAATATTATATTCATAAAGTAGCAGAAAGTATTCTAAGAACTAAGCCAACATGGGAATGAAGAAAGGAGATTCTGCCAATAGGGATGGCTGCAATTAGGGATACATACAATAGCCAAGAAGGGGATGGAATTTGTTGGAGAAAACTGGCAAAGGAACCAATTGTTTGGGAGCAAATAACTGGTGAGGGAAAGGTAATAGAATGGGAAGACACCAAGAATTTATTTGAAATACAGGTTAGAGATGGCCTTCCCTATCAAGGATTGATATCAGAGTATAGACTAACAGAAAGAAATGGGAGGTTGTAAACAAACGACCAACACTGGTAGAGTTTTTAGTAGAATCTAGAACAGAAGTTGCTGTTAAAAAATGAATTATTAGCAGACCATATCAAATATTGCATGATAACTATAAGAATCAATCAGAAGAGGTTAGAACGGTTTGGGAAGAGAGACTGAATAAGCAATTCACAAAGAAACAAATGTATGTCTCCCAGATATGCAACAAAGTCTAGAAGATTTATGATCTTTGCTTGGAAGTGTTTGCATAGGTATGCTTATGCCCCAAGTAGACTCCAAAGAATTTTCCACAGGTAAACAACACATTTTGGAGGTGTGATGTGGAAGAAAAAGGTAACTGGGAACATATTTTCTGGGAGTGTAATGAGTTGGCAAGCTTTAAAGATTCCCTGTAGACTGCTTTGTCAAAGACACTAAGTGAGCACATTGGTATAACTAAGAAAATGATTTCTTGAGCTATGATGTAGAATCACAATTGCCTAGATATAGTAAGGCATTGCTGAGTCTAATTATGGTGGCTGCCAAAAAAAAGCAATTACGAGATAATAGAAATCAAATGCTGAACCAACTTTACTATCAAGAGCTAATACAGTAACAGAAATAAAACAAATGGAATTGCTATCTTTAGAAAATGGTAGGAAAAAATACATAGGAAAAATTGGAATTGTGGGAACAATACATGTAAAGGAGGAACAAGGTATAAAAGAAGGCAGGACAATGACTGGATAGATTATAAATGTATAATGTTTACAACAACAATTGTGTCAACATGGTTTTTAATGTATAATGTTTGCAACTAGAATTGTGTCAGGATGGGTTGTTTTCATTTATATAAATGTAAGACTGCCTGTATCATATGTGATAACTTAATAAAGATGTTTCTTGTTTAAAAAATAAACTAAATCAATCTCAGTGCTATTACATAAGAAATGGAAACATTTATTTCACTATGCCATATTGGATACATGTTTTCCAAGTTAATAATTCCATTTACCACCATTGAATTGTTAATGTCATTCAGTATTGCAGTTAAGATTTTAGAAATATTATCCTGTAATAAAAGCTAATTTGTGCTTTTAGGAATTGGACCTGCACAGAGCTAAGATTTTATAAACACTATTCTGCAATAAAAGCTAATTTGTGCTTCTGGGAATTGGACCCACACAGAGCTAAGCTGTTATGCCTAATGCAATCACCAAGAGCTATTTGAGTTAGCATGTATGCTTGATATAAAGTATATGTACACTTGCTCAAGCTGATATGGAGTCATAGCCTAAAAAGTATTAACTGGCTTGAATTCATATCTTATGCATACTTATCCCATGCCTATCTGAGGCATGACAGTCTCTCCTGATGTGCCTAATGGTTCACGGCTATTTCTTCTGCAGCTGTACAGAAGAGAAAGAAATATATGAAAGCATAATGAATAACTGTATTGGTTGGCTAATCCATGATATTATTGACTGGAGATGGGCCACTATACCTGCACAATGAAAAGTGTTTGCAGTCTTAAATTCCTCTTACCATTGACTCAGGACTGCCTGCTTGCACCTCTTCATGTCACTGTAATGGTGATGACATTGTTCTCCAACGTCTTGATGCCAGTTGCACTGGAGACAGCTTTGGCCAAACTATTCAAAACCTCAGCCTTATACTGAAACTTTGTACACAAGCTGGATCCAGCACTAGGTGACCTATGCAGTTGTTTATGACCCATGTTCGGGGAGGGGCATGTTGGCAGGGTGCCCTGTCCTCTATATAAAATCTCCTGTAAATGAAAAAGTAAAAATGCAAAACCCTGACTTCCATCACTAGCATTAGCACCTTTCAGGAGATGGCATGGCAAAGCAAGCCATTTCCATTATGCAAGCCACAAACAACTACAGGAACTTTAAGTATTGTATTTCTGTAGTAGTGGATGTTTGCAACCATGGGTATGCAGCAGCAGCCAAGCCCAAAATGGAGCTGTGAATACCTCTTTAGCACAAGTTTGTGTGTGTGTGTGTGTGTGTGTGTGTGTGTGTGTGTGTGTGTGTGTGTGTGTGTGTGTGTGTGTGTGTGTGTGTGTGTGAAATTCCCCACTTAAGGGCACCATCTAGTTAAGTAACTTTGCTCAGAGTCAAATGCTGATCTCAGTTATTAGCAAGCAAGTGCCTTAAACCTCCACACCAACTGCCAGGTCTCCTTTAATTTTATTTCTTTTTCTTGTTTGTTTGCTTCATTTATTTTTATAAATGAGGATTAAAGGCTGTCAATGTCAGTCATGGAGTTTCATGGCTGCATTGTTGAGTGTCAGTGGTGCAAAATGTAGCATATTTGCTTTTGGTGCAGAAGGCTGTGGGTTCTCTTCCCACATTAGATAGATTGATTGCTGAACGCACCATTTTTTTTAATGTAACACTAACAATTTGTTTTTAAGGACAGCAGACAATGAATTTGTAGATGAAGCATTGAAATGAAAAGTTGTTTGCCAGCAGCAATCTCTTTATTAGTTACAGCTCTATTTAATGCAGAATTATTCAGATGACTTTTTGTCTGCAGAGAGTGTGCATATTGACTGATATTGTGGATTATGATGACTGCAGTTTGAGAGGCCATTTTATGATTGAAGTGTTTGGAAATGAGTAGTTTTTTATTGGTTCATATGATTTGTTTCACTGCTTAATGGGAAAATGCTAAAAACTACGGATTTAAAACATACTTTAACAAGTGGTACTGTATTAAACAAGGAATTTGATTTAATAAAACCAGGAATAGGAATTAAAGGACACAACATAAAGGTCCTACCAAACACCCTAATATCCGGTGATTTCAATTACCTAAACATTAACTGGGAAAACTACTCAAGTACTAACTCCCTTGCCCAACATTTCCTAGAATTTATAAATTCAAACGCCCTGCTTCAACTGGTCAACACTCCCACCAGAGGTGACAACATATTGGACCTGGTCATCACCAACATGGATGACTGGTGTTCCTCACCAGAGGTCAACCCCTCCGCTGGTTAGATCTGACCATAAACAAATCACTTTGGATATCCACATTCAGCCCCCACCCCCGGACAAGGAAACCACAGTGAAAAACTTTTCAAAAGCAAACTTCACGTTACTTAAGACAGAGGTGGAAAGTTTCAAAACCCCCATGCTGAAGGATAACATTGTCCAAGCTGCAAAATCCTTTACTAATGCATTCTATGGGCACCTACAAGAATGCATGGATCGTGCCATCCCAAGTAAAACCAAGACTCACTCCTCCAAGAAAAGGAAACCAGTCTGGTGGACTCCTGCCATAAACAAGCTATAGAATAGAAGGAGGAAACTAGTACAGAAAAGAGTAAAATCCCAAGAAGGGAAGACATCCCTGATCAGTATCAGCAAGAAACTACGGTCCCTCATAAAATCATCCAAGGCAAGCTTTGAAAGAAAAATTGCCAAGGACTCCAAAGATAACCACAAGGCATCCTGTGGCTATGTCAATAATCTAAGTGGCAATGCTCAGATCTGCTCTGAGTTAGTGCAGAATGGCACAAAATACACTGAACCAACCGATATCACCAACATCCTTGCAGACAGGTTCAGGGCAAACTTCACCCCACTCTCACCCCCAACAGGGCCCATAACCATACCAGAAGAATGTAGAGTCCCTGAAATCACAGACACCCAGGTTAAAACAGCCCTCTCCAAAGTCAAAAGCACAGCATCAATGGGACTGGACGGTGTCCCAGGCTGCGTCCTACATGAGCTCAAAGACAAACTAACTCCTCACCTAAACACACCATTCAAACTCAGCCTCTCCACAGGCTATGTACCCATAGAGTGGCACACAGCAATGGTTATTCTGCTTCACAAAGGTGGAGCCACAACAGATCCAGGGAACTATCACCCTATAAGCCTGACTAGCTTGATCTGCAAGGCTATGGAGCCCATCATCATGGAACTCATTAACAGAGACATTGGGAACCTCCAAACACTAGACCCTACCCATTTTGGCATTGTTAAGGGCAGATCATGCCTAGTAAACCTAGTGGACTTCTTTGAGGCAGTTACCAAGGCTATAGAAGAGGGAATGGTGGTACACACAGCCTACCTAGACCTCACTAAGGCCTTCGACACCATTCCCCATTCTGGTATTATAGACAATCTCACCAGCCTGAACATAAACCCCTACATCACAAGATGGGTTGCCAACTGGCTTATGGACAGAACCCACATGGTGAGAGTTGTGGGAGCTAGGTCTGACTCTAAACTGGTTACAAGTGGCATTCCACAGGGCTCAGTCCGAGGACCCCTCCTGTTCAGCATATACTTCTCAGAGGTACAGACAAGCACAGGAGGATTATGGCTGACCAAGTTCACAGACGACTGCAAACTAGGGGCTATAATTGACTGTCTGGCTCACACATACATCCTCCAAAAGAGTCTCACTGAGACGGATACCTGGTGTCAAAATCTTGGCCTCAAGCTAAATGCCAAAAAGTGCATAGTCATCCCCTTTGGAAAAAAACAAAGTACCCACAAACTACCACATAGGTGGTAGTCCCCAAAATATAGAAGACGTAATAAGGGATCTGAGGACCCAAGTAGATAGTAATCTCACCTTTTATAATCACATTGCCAAAGTGGTTAGAAAATCCTTCTACGTGGCCCACCTAATCACAAAAGGGTTCGCATCCAGATCAAAAGAGGTCATTGTGCCCCTCTACTCATCACTCATCAGACCCATAATAGAGTACAATGTCCCATTTGGGATGTACCTTACAAGACACCTGCAACAGCTGGAAAGACCACAGAATACCTCACCAAGAAGATCAGTGGCCTCAAACAGATGCCCCATGCAGCTCGACTGAAGAAACTCCAGCTGTACTTGGTTGCATACTGCCTACTCAGAGGTGATCTCTGCCTGACATACAAGGCCATGTCCAACCCAGAATTGATGGACATGCTCCACCTAAAGAAAACCTTATCCCCTCGAGCCACACACTCTAGGGATCTAAACCTCACCACAACAATAAATAGGACTTGCTGGAGGGATAGATTCCTGTCCCAGGGACTTCCCATGCTTTGAAACAAGATTCCAATCTACATTAGGCAGAGCTCCTCACTAACACTCTTCAAAAGAAACCTTGAAGAGTGGATGGGAAACAGAAAGTTTACCCCGGGGATCACTTCAGTGGATCTGCTGTACAGAGGCACAGGGAACTAATCTAAGGGTGCGGCGGAAGCCAACACATTCTGGCTAGGCTTATAAATGCCTTTGGGCAGATAGCCTACTACCTACCCATGAACCTATGAACCCATGAACATGCATTTGTGAAAGGTCTAAAAATGTGTGCAGGGGGCCCATAGTTGGAAAACAGCTCAAAGGTATACTTAATCGGCCTCTGGTCAAATGCATTTTTCTGTGATTCAATGCAGTTTGACTGAATGTGAGTTTCTAGGGCAGAGATGTTAACTGTTCTCATGCTAAGTCTGTTTTCATTGTGTGACTGTTTTTTTTTTTATAAGTAAATGGCTATCAGTGTTAAAAGTTGGAGTGGCACAGTGACACAATGGATAGTGTCGTCATGTCTCAGCGAGATGTTTCCCAGGGCTAGGGTGCCTTCTGTTCAGAGTATGCATGTCCTCACTGTGTTCATGTGGGTTTCTTCTGTGTGCTACAGTTTCTTCCCACATCCAAAAGACATGTAGTAGGTGGACTGGACACTCAAAACTGAACATAGGTATCTGTGTGGTATGGAAGAACAACTGTGGCAGGGCTAGCCAGACAGTGGTGTGAAACATGTATCTAGGTGATTGTCACTGTTGAAGTGACACTCTAATCTCATGTGTAAAAATGGGAAAAGGGTTGTGGATGGATGAAGGGATGGATCTGTAATTATTACAGAAGTAAAGAAAAATAGTATGCATACTGACAGTTTTGAACAGTGTTTATAGTGACTAGGGAAAGATGAGAAAGAAATGGGACAATAGAATGGCTGAGAAGGGGACTGGCTGCAGAGGATGCCCTGATCCATTATCCTACCTAGGACCCCATTTGACCATGATATGGCTCTGCCAGTATACTCCTTGTAGTGCATGACAAAGAGTGCCACATAAATCCCAGACTAAGCATCCACCTTTATGGTCTAAATGGAGCAACATCCTGACCTTCCCCAGCCATGTCTACAGAAGTGCAGTTAGAAATGTGTGTCTGAATTGGTCCCCAGTTTAGATCTTGCTTGTAATTGCTTATAGAAAACACTTTCAATGATTATGTCAAAAAGCAATGCTGGTGTGAAAATGGCTGTTACATTTGGCCATGCATGATGTTCACCCTATTTACAAATGTTCCAAAGTTAAACAATGAACTGTTTTATGTTGCTTGTCATAATCATTGATGTTTGGAGGTAAAATGGCATGAATTGTGACATATTGGACTTTTGGGACTTCACACTGGTAAAATTGAGCATTACTACCTAAAAATCTAACACATGAGAAAAAGCAGGCTAATATGTTAAGCTTTGCTTAGTAACTATCAGTGCCAGGGGATAATTTTTTAAGTGGTTATTTGAGATATATATTTTAAAATGAATGAAGATGCTCTTAAGAGGTGCCTGAATCTGAGTAACTTTAAGTAGTTATGATGCTGGATTTCTATGTAAAAGGCAGTATACGTGGCTGCAAATATATTTCAGATGCATGGCATTGTATGAACTGAGGGATACATGCTGGGGTATGTTCCATACATACTTGATATGACAAACTGCACTAAACAGATATATGTGATGAGTCATAATAATTAGAACAAAACAGTTGTGCAAATCATACCTACAATTTGTAGTGGGAAGGGAGGTAACATTAAAAATCTTTTTACAAATGTCACCATCATTGTTACATTTAATAAACTCACACTGACTACAAAATAACAGACTTTGTGGCAAACGTGTTTACCATGTGGTCATGGTTAAAACCAATCATTTCAAGTCACCTCTTGATATTCAGCCCTTTCTTAAAAATGTAACTGCATTTTCAATTAACTATCAGGATTTTCAAGGTTACCATGCTTTACACACATTATATTGGACTTATATAGCAGACATTAATGATATATTCACTGTAAAAATCACATTTATGATGTTCATTTGTATTCAGTGTTACACTCCTAATCTAAAGTTTCTGACAAATGTCATTCTGACCGCCTCAGTAAAAATATCTGTAAACTGGATTTAAATTAAGATCATTTCATTTACACCATGTGCCACAGAGACAGGCAGCTGACAGGTACATTGTCCTCACTCAGTACTGTCTAGAGTGCTGATGACAGCATACTGGTGCCAGGCTCATTTGCATTAAGGAAGGCAGCCCAAATTATATTTTTCATTTTTGCCCTTGATGATGAAAAGTGGTTCACACTGCCAGGTAGCACAAAATGTGAAAGGCAAAATAAATAAGTCAAAATTAAAATAACAAGTATTAAAAATAAATTGTATGTAAAAACTAACAATTAAAGGGTATATCTAACAAGTAACAGAGGATTTTTTATACATTAACTTGCCACATTGATCCTAACATCTGCTTGCCATATCACAACTAGCATTTGCATTGCACATCGTCATACTTTAATGTATTTCCAGTTCTTCAGAAAGAGAATACACAGAAAATTACAGCAGCTCATTATTGACACAATATATGTAATTAATAATGACATAAAAGTTTGAAATAAAAGTGCTTCTTTCAGATTGACTAACAGTAAGATACTCCAGCATACATGACATATGTCCACATTCATCATGTTAATGCTTCTTTGTTGTCTGTTCATTTCATGTACAAAATTGTGTATCGATGTTTATTCTGAACTCACTCAGAAAAAAAAATATCTGTAAACTTGATTTAAACCCTGCATTACCTCTCCACTTTCTCTGAGCTCACTTCATTTACACTTTGTACTGCAGAGAATGATAGTTAACTGACAGGTGTATTTTCTTCACTCAGTACTGTCCAGAGTGATGATGACAGCACACCAGCACTAGTTTTGTTTGCACTATTGATGGCATTCTGAATTAAATTTCTTAGTTTTTACTTTAGGAAGTGGACTGTCATTCACTCCTTGTGACCACTAACAGTCAGCAGTGCACAAAGCCAAGTAGTATGCAGAAGATGAAGAGAGAGAAAAGAACATTAGAAAATAAGGATTTAAAGTGCACCTTTCAGATGTTTTGTCCATTTTGCTATCTTGTAACATTAACTATTTTTACATAAACAGCACCCTCTGTGGATTTGAACCATTAAACCTTGATATTAACAACTCACATTTGAGATTATTTTCACTATTTGCCACAGAGACAGACATATATTATCAAGAAGCTAAATTAGATTACATCTACTTAAGATGTGACATTGTATCATTTCTTGATATACTGTAAAATATTAGGGTTCAACCAAACACCCTAATAATGGGCAATTTCAATTACCCCACCATTAACTGGGAAAACTACTCATGTACCAACTCCTTCACTCAACGCTTTCTGGAATTCATAAATGCCAGTGCCCCAGATCAACTTATCCACACCCCCACCAGGGGCAACAATATCCTAGACCTAGTCATTACCAACATGAGTGACCAGTGTTCCACACCTGAAGTCATCTCCTCGTTGGTCAGATCCGACCATAAGCTAATCACCCTAGCTATCCACATCCCGCCCCCACCCTCCATTAAGGAAACCATGGTAAAAAAATTCTCCAAAGCCAACTTCATGCTTCTTAAGACAGAAGTGGCAAACTTCATGACAACCCATGCAGATGGACAATACAGTTATGACTGCTGAATCCTACATGAATGCACTCTATAAGCACTTACATGAGTGCATGGATTGTGCTATCCCAAACAGAACCACGATGCTATCCTCCAAAAAAGGAAGCCAATCTGGTGGTCCCCTGCCATTAACAAACTCAACAACAGAAGGAAGAAACTGTTGCAAAAGATAGCAAAATCCCATTTGTGGAGGAGCTCCCTGGTTAGCCTCAGTAAGAAGCTGAGATCCCTTATAAGATCCTCCAAAGCTAGCTATGAAAACAAAATCCCCACTGATTCTAAGGGCAACCATAAAGCATTCTATGGCTATGTCAAGAATCTCAATGGCAACACCCTGATCTGCTCTGAGTTACAGCACAATGGCATGAAAATTACAGAACCGACTGATATTGCCAACATCCTGGCAGATAGGTTCAGTGCTAACTTTACCCCCCCCCCCCCACCCTGTAAAGGGCCCATATCTATACAGGAAGAATGCAGAGTCCCTGTAATCACATCTATGCAGGTAAAAGCTGCACTCTCTAAAACCAAACACACAGCATCCATGGGACCGGGCAACATCCCAGGCTGCGTTTTATATGAACTTTAGAACAAACTGGCTCCCTACCTAAGCACCATGTTCATTCCTAGTCTCATGTCAGGCTTTGTGCCCACTGAATGGCACACAGCAACAGTTATCCCACTCCACAAAGGGGGAGCCACCACTGACCCTGGGAACTATTGCCCTATTAGCCTGATGAGCCTGGTCTGCAAGGCCATGGAATGTATCATCATGGAACTCATAAACAAAGACATTGGTAACCTCCAAACTCTGGACCCCACCCAGGTTGGGTTTGTGAAAGGCAAATCATGCCTTCTGAACCTGATCGACTTCTTTGAGGCAGTCATCAAAGCCATAGACAAGGGTAAGGTGGTTCACAAAGCCTATCTTGACCTCTCCAAGGCTTTTGACACCACCCCCCCATTCTGGAATTATAGTGAAACTCATTAAACTGGGTGTAAATCCCTACGTCACAAGATGGGTTGCCAACTGGCTCACTGACAGAACCCACACTGTAAAAGTTGCAGACTCCAAATCTGACTTCAAACCAGTGACAAGTGGAGTACCACATGGTTCAGTCCTGGGACCTCTCCTGTTTGGTATCTACTTCTCTGAAATACAGGATAACACAGAAGGCCTCTGGCTAATGAAGTTTGCAGATGACTGCAAACTAGGAGCGATAGTCGAGTCCCCAAATGATGTGGACATCCTACAGAAGGGCCTCACTGAGACAGATGCCTGGAGAGAGGCATGGCCTCAAGCTCAATGCCAAAAAGTGCACTGTCATCCCCTTTGGTAAAAACTCTGTACCCATGAACTACCACATAAACCGCAGTCTACTTAATGCTGAATGTGTGATAAGAAACCTTGGGATCCAAGTGGATAGTAGTCTCTCCTTTGATAATCACATCCCCACAGTAGTCAGGAAATCCTTCTATGTGGCACATCTCATCACAAAAGGGTTCTCATCCAGGAAAAAAGAGGTCATTGTTCCCCTCTACTCAGCTCTCATTAGACCCATTATAGAATACAACGCCTCTTTTGGAATGTACCTCACAAGACATCTGCAGCAGCTGGAAAGGCCACAGAAGTACCTCACAAAGAGGATTACTGGCCTCAAACAGATGCCCTACACTGACCGTCTCAAACAACTCCAGCTTTACTCTGTAGCATTTCACCTACTCTGAGGAGATCTCTGCCTAACATATAAAGCTATGTTAAACCCAGAGCTGTTGGACATGCCACTCCTAAAGAAATCCCAATCCCTCTGAGTTACACACTCTAGGGACCTAAACCTTGTCACCACAATAAACAGGACATGCTGGAGGGATAGTTTCCTGTCCCAGAGACTTCCTATACTCTGGAACAAGTTACCCATCTATGTCAAGCAAAGTTCCTCATTAGCACTCTTCAAGAAAAATCTTGATGAGTGGATGGGATATAGGAAATACACCCCGGGGATCACTTCTGTGGCTCTGTCTGACAGGGGCACAGAAAATTAACTTTCTTGGGTGGCGTAAGCCAGGGAACCTTGCTGGCTAGGCTTACATAGGCCCTTGGGCCAATAGCCTAGTACCTACCTATGAACCTATGAACATTAAAGGTACAACATAAGCAATTTCTGATGGTTGTCCTTTGTAATTTGCTAGTAGATGAGTAAACAAATTGGATATTTGCAACAGTTAAGCTAATACTGTCACAATAGTAAGCAATATTTGCAATACTACAGCTGTTTTCTTCTCTTTGTTTTGTGAGCATCATTTCTTCTGTATGCTTTTCTAAAATGAATGCAATATTATTTGCATTGATTTTGATATCTTTTTAAATAGATAATGTACTTCATTAGAATTGCAGACCTCTTTTTACTTAAAGGCTCAGTGTGGTCATAAGCATTTATTAATAAAACTGCTATAAAGGTTTATCCCTAAGTCAGTCAAGGTAATCCCTGACGTTTTGGTAACTGCATTCTCCCTGGCACACCCTCCATAGGTGTACATCAAAGTTACAGACGTGAAGCAATAATTATTTCTGCAGTCAGACTAATCATTCACACTTGCAAGCCCTTAGCAAGTAACACTTCTCAGTGCTTGTTCTTGTACTGCTAGGACATGTGCATGGAATCATGTAGGTCCTCATACCACATTTACCTGCCAGAACTTAGAACAGATTGTGAGATTTGCAAATGCTAATAAGTGAACACCTGATTTGAATATTCACAGTACTCACTTGGCTGAATCTGTACTATATAAGCTAATGATGCTGACAAGGCATTTGTACCATAGTAGGGGAGACTGTTTGGGTCAGTAGATGTTGACACTGTTGTTTCACTGCTGCAATTCCAATTGTTTTGTGTTCTTTATACAGATAGTCTTCCTGTAAAAGTATGTGATGTTTAGAAAGGAATATGTTGTCAACATTACTGATGGCTTACATTTCTCAATAACAGTTGTTTGCTCTCTGCATTATGTCCATTGCTGTTGTCCTAGCATGCACAGCACATGAATGCTTATTTTAAGTAAACTCAAGTAGTGTTACCTGCCTTTTTAGCAATGTTTCTCTGAATATTCTTAATAGTTGTTGGAAAAAGTGTTATATGAGTAAATGCAATGGCAGGTTTACAATTGTAGTCCAACAAATGTGTTCAGACTATGATATATTCCTGACATCAACCAAAGTGGATATCCCCCAAAAGTTAAACATAGCTTACATGCCTTTATTTTAAATAAAATAATATTGTTAATGCTATCTGTTAAGGAGTTACAAATACCTTGTCATCCTCACATAAGAGTTTTATCATTGTTATTGATTTTTTTATTTTTATTATTTTTGGGGGGGCTGGGAAATCTTTATAGTTGTGTATTACCTGTGTGTAGTCCTAGAGAGCCATATTTTTAATTTCTTTGTTTCATGATGCCTGCATACATTTATATATCTCTGTTGTTACCAGTCCCTTTGCTTAATTTCCTTTTTTTGTTTCTTATTTTTCATGGCACCCAAGACATCTGGTCCACATTAACCTACATTCACAGATGCAGAGAATGAGATGATTGTGCAGTCCCTTCATCAACATGGCAGAGACTTGTCAGACAGAAGCAGAGATAAAAAGTCATCCTGTGACCTTATCTGGGAGTAGGTGGTTAATGATGAGAATGCTGTGAGAGGACATGGCCATGATTATGTGCAAATCAAATATCGAGGCATTTACACGATCACCAAAGTCAAGAAAAGTGTAGCTGCCATGGGAATGGAGGGCTATTGGCAGTGGTTCTACTACTGAACCACCACTCATTTTTATAGTGGTGTTGTTGTCCACTGTAAGAAATTTAGACAGCTCATCAGGGGGCTCCAGAATCATCTTTGTTGTAGGCGCTCAGGTGGAGGATGACCCAAGTGGGTTTACTGGTGAACTTCCAGATATGCTATATTAGTAATTATCTTATATATATATATATATATATATATATATATATATATATATATATATATATATATATACAGAGAGAGAGAGAGAGAGATAGGGGTGGGAGAGAAGGGTTAGTAAGATAGAAATGAAAGGACGAGAGAATGAAAATGGAGAACAGACAGTTCTATAAGATGTTTATTAATGTGCAGATGAAAAGTGGACTTCTTGCTGTTTATTGTGTCAATTGCATTGTAATGCTTATCATCCCTCTTTCATCTCTATTTCTTCTGTGTATGCACATCCAGTACTGATTTTCCATGACCACCTGTAAATGATAGGCACATACTATTTATTGTATCATATTAGTATACATAAAGTTAGTTTATATAAGCCCTTTTTACTTGCAGTGGCAAGTCTTACTGCTTTACTTAAGTTTTAAACAATACCAGTTTGATCAGATTTTATTATATTTCTCTCTTTGATGTGTTAATTATTTATTATCATAGGTGAGCCTGGCATCAGCACTCTGGAACTCCTGCTGCCTGATGTCAGAGAATCAATAGTCTCTGATGATGGTGGTGGTGAAAAGGCACAGTCTGGGTATGCAGAGAGACAGTCTGATTCTGAGGTCATGGCTCATACATTCCTTGCCCATACTTTGAACACAATTAGTATGCCTACACATATCTATGACACAGAGCCATCAGAGATAGGACAGGCTGACAATGACATTGTTGATGAGGGTAGTGTGGTTACTCCAATTATAGAGCTGGATGAATCTCCCTCTAGCAATTGTGAGGGTGACATATCACACAGGGTTAATGACAGAAGTGCTCAAAGGAGGTCTGCTGTCTACCCTCTTTTGGATATTGATGTAACAATAGCTGCCATATAAAGTATGTGTAGGACCATCATGGAACCACAGGCTTGTTCCACCAGGGCCTCTGAAGAGATAGTTCAACTACTACATGTTGTGCATTCTGATCTGTGGGACTACTTGAACCATGACTCCTTGGACAGGATGAATGACTCACTGCATTGGAAAGTGTCTGCAATGGAACATCTCCTGGGGGAGGGTTGGCATCTATGTGGCTGCAGATCCATTACATTATCAGATGTTAGCTGATGTGGCCATGCAAGATCTCATTCCTGTAGTGACACTACTTCTACTGCACAGTCATTTATTGAGTTGTTCACATGCAGACATCTGGCACACCACCTGGTCATGGACATACTTGTGATAAGATCTCATTCAAAAGAAATCACTCACATTCAGGTGGCACCACAAAATCTAGACAGGGGCATGGAACTAGAGTGCAAACTCCTGGCAAAGGTATTTCTCATAGTCATGGGTGACAACTGTGAACTGACTACTCTACCATGCACTGCCCACATCTGTCAGAGATGCCAGGAAGTAGTGTTAGCACAAGTGCTTTGATTGTGTTCATGCAGACCCACACACATTAAAACTCATCTTACCCATGCCACCTCATACACAAATTGTATATAATCATTAGTACTGGATTATATAAATCTGTTGTTGGTAGACCTGACAATTGTATTTCTGAAAAATTGGTTTCTCACTCACACTCCCTCATTTCTTTGGTGTCAAGCTTACCCACAGGTAATACCCCTACCCACCCTGTGCATGTGATGATGATTGTTCCCTAAACCTTTGTCTCAGAGTTGCCTATATGTCTGATGCACAAAATGGATAACACATGCTTGCTTACAAAAATAATTGCTTTAATCTAATGTATTACAGAAAAAATAATTAATATTTCTTCTTCCTGCTCAGTTGTAAATGATTGTGCATGTACTTCTTCCTCTTCTTTTTTTGGCTGTTCCCATTAGGGGTCACCACAGTGGATCATCTATTTCCATTTTCCCTGTCCTCTGTATCTTGGTCTGTCACACCAACCACCTGCATGTTCTCTCTCACCACATCCATAAACCTTATCTTAGGACTTCCTCTTACCTGGTAGCTCCATCCTTGATTGATAGATTGATAGGTTAATACTAGGCTAACTGCCTTTGTGGGCCATTTTTTAAGCCTAGCCATTTACCCCATCTGAAAATCAAACCCTGGACCTTGTGTTTGTAAGAGGAACACCTTAACCATTATGCCAACTGCCCACCTTAGCATCCATCTCTCAATATACCCAGCATCCCTCCTCAGCACATGTCCAAACCAATGCAATCTCACCTATCTTCCTTTGTCTCCAAACCATCCAACCTGAGCTGACTCTCTAATACACTGATTCCTTATCCTGTCCATCCTCCTCACACCCAGTGCAAATCTTAACATCTTTAACTCTGCCACCTCCAGCTCTGACTCCTGCCTTTTTGTCAATGCAACTGTCTCCAACTCATATAACATAGGTGGTCCCACTACCATCTTGGAGACCTTCCTTTTCACTCTTACTGGTACCCATCTGTCACAAATCGTTCCTGACACTCTTCTCTACCCACTCCATCCTGCCTGTACTCTCTTCTTCACCTCTCTTCCACACTCACAATTACTCTGAACTATCGATCCCAAGTATTTAAACTCATCCACCTTCACCACCACTACTCCCTGCATCCTCACCATTCCTCTATCCTCCCTCTCATTCACACACACATATTCTGTCTTAGCCCTGCTGACCTTCATTCCTCCCCTCTCTAGAGCATATCTTCACCTCTCCAGGGTCTCCTCAACCTGCTTTCTACTCTCACTACAGATCACAATGTCATCTGCAAACATCATAGTCAATGGGGACTCCTGTCTGATCTCATCTGTCAACCTGTCCATCATCATTTCAAATAAGAAAGGGCTCAGAGCTGATCCTTTATGTAATCCTACCTCCACCTTAAATGTATCCATCACTCTTACCGCATACCTCACCACTGTTACACTATCCTCGTACATATCCTGTATCACTCTTACATACTTCTCTGCCAATCCCTACTTCCTCATAGAATACCACAACTCCTCTCTAGCCACCCTGTCATATGCTTTGTGTAACTCCACAATGACACAATGCAACTCCTTCTGACCTTCTCTATACTTCTCCAGCAACACTCTCAGAGCAAACATTGGATCTGTAGTGCTCTTTCCCGGCAGGAAACCAAACTACTGCTCACTAATCATCACCTCCCTTCTTAATCTAGCTTCCAGTACTCTTTCCCATAACTTCATGCTGTGACTAATCAATTTTCACCCTCTGTAGTTACTACAGCTTTGCACATCACCCTTATTCTTAAAAATCAGTACCAAAACACTTCTGGAGTTCAAAATGGCCACTGTTCAGTGAGCACTGCTATCACCTAGGTCTCGATATACCCTGGATTAAAACAAACCCAGAAGGCAATGCAGAATTAATAATACAGAAATAACTGTAGATATTTACTGCTAATATCATCCAGCAAACAAAAGAGGAAGAAAAAGTGACAGATTCAGCTCAGAAACAGCAGGATTAACTAAGATTTCTGAATAACAGCTTAAGCAATGTGCTACTAAGGCCCTGCATCTGACTGCAAGATTGGTAAAACACTATACAGCAAGATGTCAAAAGAGGAAAATAATATGGAAACAACAACAACTAAGACCAAATTCTCAGTACTAGCCTCACCTGAGAAAGACACAACTTCAAAAAGACAAAAGACAACTAAACAAACTGACAACTCTAAAAATACAAATAAATCCAAGACAGACCAGCCAGCTAATCTGGAAGACATAAAATCTGCCTTATTACCTATCCAGCAAGCATTAAAGGACTTATCATTACAATCTCAAACCTTTGGTGACTCATTCAGCCAAATAATATCCAGAATGGAAAAATCTGAGTCCAAAATAATAGAAAATGAAATAAAAATAGACTCTATTTCTCAAAAACTGATGCCCATGACAAAGAAATACAAAACTTACAAGCAAAATTAACAGACCTGGAAGCAAGATCTCGAAGGAACAATATCATCATCAGAGGAATACCTGAAACTGTACTTCATAACAATCTAATACCAACAATCAAGCAAATAATAAATTCCTCCTAGAGGAATCTGAAGAAATGCAGCAAATAACAATAGAGAGAGCCCACAGAGCCCTGAGGGAAATGCAAACATCACTGAAACCAAGACCTGTCTATATTAAAATATTAAACTACCAAGATGTAAATAAAATCATACTGGCAGCAAAGAAAAAAGGCACACTCACCTGGAATAATAATAAAATCTCCTTTGCTCAAGACCTCCCAATACAAATAAGACAAGCAAGACAACTACTATCTCCATACTGCAGGTTCCTAATAGAAAAAAAATCAAATTCCAGATGAAATATCCAAATCAGTTAATCTTTTACATCAAATAGGTTAAATACATGGTTGCTAACCCCAAAGAGGCAAAAGAGACATTCCTGGCTGTTTTCAAGCAAATTCCACCTTCAGAAGTGAAATAAATCCACAAAAAAAGCTAAAGGACCCTTGGATGAAAAAAACAACCCCATTCATGAGCACTCTAGCTGGGATCCAACTCTGAAATCTCCCCCTTGCTGTCTAGGCCCTTAAATCATTGATGTGAGCCATGAGGAACACAGGAAAAGGAAGTACAGCCTGGGTAGGAACCAAAAATGAAATGCTGTTTCCGATGCACAAATATAGGAAGGAAGTTCCCATCTCAGATATTGGCTTGCAAATTCAGTCTCCCTAGGCTTTTGAGGGATTCATTAAGAACAGTCAGACAAAATGGATTTCAGAAAGCTCCAAAGGATTTTACTGCCTGAAAAATGAAAATTGATCTGCACCAGCTAAAAGAAGAAAGCTGCACCATAGATGTCAACCAACCTGCAAGCAAAACCTTGAAGAAATAAGGTACTGTTGAACTGAACCATTCACTAAAACAGTACACCCAGTACTGTGTAGGTGAATGAAACTCCAGCCTTAAATAATAGGCAAGAAATAAACTGTCAGAATTATGCTAGCTCATAGATTAATATTGGGGAAAAAAGGGAAAAAATTGTTAAATGTTTTATGTAAATACTAGAAATGTGTTAAAAGATCATGGAGAGAAGTAATCTCAGGAAATTAGTAAAATAACCTAACAATCCTGGGATAATGTAAATATAGCCTTAATATGTCAACTATAGCAGAAGGACTGTTTGGCTAAGCTGTTTTTTTTTGTCTCTCTATACTTCCTACTTCTGTTAAATAGGTGCCAAGTATATATTTTATAACCCACACAGATTGATGTGGAAAAACATCACTATAGGCACCAAAGAAGGCCAAAACCTGAATAAGTAAAGGGGAGGAAAAAGAAGTCAAATGAGAGAAAAATGTAAAAATGACAAGATTGATTGTTTAACAATATTACTATGGTACACATATTGCTATAATTTACTGAGAAATGTATATTAATATGCTGTTCTAAAAATACTATTAGAAAGAATTAGTCACAAGACAAAAACAATACATGCTGTACCTTAAATGCAATACCGTCACTGTATAAATAATATGTTGGAAGAGGCTAGGGATATTAAGTAGCAGTGTTTGTTGAGGGAACTAGTTTGTTCAGCTTTGTCCACATTGTTTATAGTAACACAGGGGGGATACTATGGAGTAAATCTATATCTAAAAAGAAAACACATTCCAAGATTAGACGTAAAGGTAAACCATATAATGAACCTTCATCCTCCCCCCCTGATTATTCCTGGTCCAGGGATATAGTGGTTAGGCACAGTGTAGGGACAGGGATAAATAGATGCTTTCCTAAACCATCACACAGTAACACATACAAAACTAACAAAACAAAACTAATATACAGGGCATATCTAAGGAATACACCTAATAAATAAATGTGGGAAATAGAATCATGGAATATTAAAGGGCTCCAAAACAAGAAGAAAAGAAAACTATTCTTACACCTTACATTAAAAACCACAGCCAACCTCATACTAATACAAGAAACGCACTTGACTGCAGATCAATGGGCAGAAATTAGCAGAAAGAAATGGATAAGTTAAATCATAGCTTCAGAGGGGAAAACAAACAGTGCTGGGGCTACCATAATAATTAAAAAACAATTTAAGGAAAAAATACTTAAAACCAAAGCTGACAAGGAGGGAAGATGGTGCTATGTAACATTTAATAGTCCTACAATACCAAAACCTATAATGGTACTTAATGTTTACGCACCCTGCAATAACCAACAACACTTTTTTATGTCATTATACCCAACCTTAAACCAATTTAAAGATCACTACCTGGTGATTGGAGGTGACTGGAATACATATCAAAACCCAGAAAAGGATAAATCTAATCTGACCAAATCACATAATAAACAAGCCACATTAGCCCTTAATGAACTCAAACAAGATTTCAAACTATATGATCCTTTTAAACATGGGAACAGTGCAGATAAAACAGGGAAATTCACATTCTATTCGCAATGCCACAAAATGTGGTCAAGGATAGATTTCTTCTTAATCTCTGACATATTCATTAACATGGACCCAACAATAACTATACATACCAGGTTCTTTTCAGATCACTCCAAAATCACACTGAACATTAACTGGGACAAAAAGATATATTTAGAGAATAGGAGTCATAATTGGTCATTAAACCCTAATTTACTTTCCAAAATGGATGTAATAAAAGAAACAGAAGCAATGCTAAGAATAGCTCTTACAAATATCATTAACTCCCAAGTACCAACTGACATAGAATGGGCTGCAACCAAAGCACAAATCAGAGGATTGTTTATCAAAAAAGCAGCATAAAAAAATACAACTGAAAGAGGAGCATATACTGAAAGGGAAAATAGAGCATCTTGAAAAAGAACTAATAAATAACCCTAAGAACTAAACAGAAGCAGAACTTTTAAAACTGCAAAGGGATCTATATATGTTAGAAACCAGGAACCTATCTTTCTATGAAGCCAGAATGTTAGCCACTTACGCAGAAGAAGCTCATATACCATCTAGAGCTCTGGCCAGAATTATCTGCCAGCACAAAAATGCCTCCAATATATCAGAAATAAACTACAGAGACAAAAACTACACAAAAAATGAAGACATTATTAAAACATTTGAACAAATATACTCTCAAATATATGGAGCATAAATACTACAAACCTCAAAGGAAGATAGAACTCTTTTTCTTCAAAAACTGAAATTCCCTAAACTCAATTTAGACCAACAAAAAAACTAACTGAGCCGATATCCATCAGTGAAATTATTACAACAATCAAACACTTAAAAGTGCATAAGGCTCCGGGTCCGGATGGACTCACATCAGAATTTTACAAAGCATTTTCCCCCTTGATAGCCAAACTACTATACTATACACTGAATTACATAATAAACTATAAAATAAATGATATCCACTTTAATGCCTCTAAAACTATATTTATATTAAAAGAACACACAGACCCCAAAAACCCGACAACTACAGACCCAGCTCCCTCTTAAATATAGATACTAAAATATTTACCTCTATACTTGCAAACAGAATGAAAAATCTGATAGAAAAAATCCTCTCCCCAGAACAATCCGGTTTTACACCACATAGACAGACTAGTGACAATACATTAACATTAGATGCACTAATATCCTACGCTAACCGATACAATATCAACATCTACACAATGGTAGTGGATGCCCACAAGGCATTTGATAGGGTTAATCTAGAATTCTTACTCCAAACACTACCCTACTTTAATATACCCAATAACTTCATTCAGATCATCCAAACTCTCTATAGCAGCCCATACACATCTCTGTATATAAATAAAACTTGGTCAAATAGGATCCTAATGAAAAATGGAACAAGACAAGGATGCCCACTATCACCCTTCCTGTTTAACCTATACCTAGAACCACTCTTTCTATACATTAAACAAAATACATATCACAATCCTCCATCAATACACAACTTCAAAATATACCTCACTGCATTTGCAGATGATCTGAACATACACTGCACTACACCAAATTCAGATATAAACAAAATAATAGCTGCAATTGAACATTTCTCGACTATGTCTAACTACAAACTAAACCTTAATAAAACTAATATTTTCCCCCTAAAAACACCCAAACTTATCTCACTAATACCATTGTTAAACACAATAAAAATAAAAGAAGAAACTAAATACCTGGGAATCACCTTTTTCCAGAGTAACAAAGACTTCTACCAACACAATGTAAACCTTAAATGGCAAAATATAATGCAAGACTGCAAAAGATGGAACAACCTAAAACTACCATTCTTGGCCAAAGTATCAATAATCAAAATGAACATTTTACCTAGATTAATGTATATATTCATGACATCACAGACAACAATACATAATAAATTCTTCAAACAAATTCATACCTTCCTAGCAAAATTTATATGGGAACCCAAAAACCAGAATCTCCTATCCAAAATTAACACTCCCCAAAAGCAAAGGAGGACTAAATCTACCAGATTTTAAAATGTACTACTCGATCATTAACACTAACAGAATATTGAGAATAGCTGAACATAACCCGTCAATGGAAAATTGGTCTCCTCTCTGGGTGACAATATATTATAGATATATTAAAGCTCTAGGTTTCAATCCCAAAGCACTTCTATTCCTGAAGCAGAAAGAAATACAAACTTATAACATTATAGAGCCCTTAAAACATTCTATCAACCTAGTGCAAAAACTCTTTCAATTCTTGAACCTTAGACAAGCCATGACAATACTGCAACCCCTTCATAAAAACCCAAATTTAAAAATAAACAATAAGATGCTGGACTTAGTCCCTTTTCCCAGACTGAAAGATAAAACAATCCAAGATATCTATCCCTACCTTAACTGTTCAATTCAAGAAATGGGGACCAACTTAAACCTCCCTAAATCACACATAATAATCCTAAGACAAATCAAAGAACTGTGTTCCAGTTATCTCCAAAATATTACTATGACCAATAGTGACATAGAAACTTGTAGCAGGCTTTGGAAAACTATTATCACAACAAAGAAAACTATTACCAATTCATATAAAATGATAAATTAAATCAAATACCAGAAGGACCTCCTCTTCTCTAACTACTGGAGAAAAATTAAACCATCCATAGATGATCAGCAAATAAGCCAGGCAATCAATCTAACACTGTATAAGCCAGGCAATCAATCTAACACTGAAGATTCTACCCCTCAAAAAGTTAGCATACACTCAGCTCATGATCAGTAATAATGCTGATTTTACACCTGCAATCCTACACAAATTTAACACATCAAAATCACCTTTCTGCCCACACTGTAAGGACCAGATAGCTGACTTAATCCATGTATTTTGGAGCTGTAAATGTGTCTATAAACTCTGGAACTCTCTCAAGGTACAATTACAAAAAACGGGTTATCAAACATCAACATTAACTTGGGAATTCACTCTGTTACACATTCTCCCACCCAACATCCCAAGAAAACAAGCAAATACACTTTTAACAATTTTCCTACTAATGAAACTGTATATAGCTTTTAAATGGCTAAATACGATAAATATCTCTTGGGAGGGTTTTAAACAAGTAGCTATACAACACCTTTTAGCTCATAAAATAGTAATAGATAAAAGAAACAAAAACATGAAATCCAGAGAAATTTGGGAACAAACCTTTAATATCATATTAGCATAATTCATCACACAGCAACTTAGAAATACACTATAATGGAACCAAAGAACACATACAAGTTCAGATATTAAATAATAACTTGGATATTACGAATGTATATACTGTCTATATAACTGTGGAATTAACAATAAGGCATCTATGTACATAGTGTAAATAGATATGTTGTACGACCTATATCCTGTGGTATTTGACATCAATGTATAACATATGCATATGTGTGTATATGTATGTATGTATATATATATATATATATATGTGTGTGTGTATGTATGTATATATATATATATATATATATATATATGTGTGTGTATGTGTATGTATGTATGTGTATATGTATGTATATATGCACATGGTCATGTTGTAAGATGGTTTTTATTTGTGACATTTATTAATGTAAAAATAAAAATAAAAATTATTGAAAAAAAAAAAAATCAGTACCAAAACACTTCTTCTGCACTCCTTAGGCATCCTCTCACTTTCCAAGATTTCATTAAACAATCTGGTTAAAAACTCCACTGCCATCTCTTCTAAACACCTCCATGGTTCCACGGGTATGTCATCTGGACCAACAACCTTTCCATTCTTCACCCTCTTCATAGCTGTTCTTACTTCCGCCTTGTTAATCCATTGCACTTCCTCATTCACTATCCCCACATCATCCAACCTTCTCTCTCTCATTATTTTCATACATCAGCCTCTCATAGTACTCTTTCCATCTGCTAAGCACACTCTCTTTGCTTGTGAGTACATTTCCATCATTGCCCTTTATCACTCTTAGCTGCTGCACATCTTTCCCAGCTCAGTCCCTCTGTCTGGTCAAGCAGTACAGATGCTTTTCTCCCTCCTTAGTGTCCACCCTTTCATACAACTCACCATATGCCTTATCCTCAGCTTTTGCCACCTCTCTCTTTACCATACACCTGATCTCCTTATACTCCTGTCTACTTTCTTCATCTCTCTGACAACCCCACTTCTTTGCCAACCTCTTTCTCTGTATACTCTTCTATACTTCCTCATTCCACCACCAGGTCTTCTTGTCCTCCTTCCTCTGAACAGATGTCACACCAAGCACCTTTCTAGGTGTCTCCCTTACCAGCTCTGCTGTAGTTTCCCAGCTATTCAGTAACACTTCACTGCCACCCAGTGCTTCTCTTAACTCTTCCCTGAACTCCACTTCACAATCACCCTTTTTCAACTTCCACTGTTTGATCATTAGCACTGCCCTCACACTCCTCCTCCTCTTCTTGATCACCAACATCATCCTACAGACCACCATCCTATGCTGCCTAACTACACTTTCCCCTGTCACCACTTTGTAGTCTCCAATCTTCTTCAGACTGGCCCTCCTACATAGGTTATAATCCACCTGTGTTCATCTTCCTGAACTCTTATATGTCACCCTATCCTCCTCCCTCTTCTAAAAATACATATTCACCACAGCCATGTCCATCCTTTTTGCAAAATCCACTACCATCTGACATTTTGCATTCCTTTCCTTAACACCATATTTACCCATCCCTTCCTCATCCCCTCTGTTCCTTTCACCATCGTGCCCATTGAAATCCACTCCAATCACCACACTCTCACCCCTGGGTACACTCACCATCACTTCATCCAACTCACTCCAAATTTTTTTTTTCTCATCCATCGTACACCCAACATGCAGGGCATATGCACTAACAATATTCATCATCACACCATCAATTTCCAGCTTCATAAGCATCACTCTATCTGACACTATTTTCACCTCCAAAACACTGTTGGCATACTGTTCCTTCAGGATAACCTCTACCCCATTTCTCCTCCCATCAACACCACGATAGAACAATTTGAACCTGCCTCCATTATACCTGGTCATACTTCTCCTCCATCTGGTCTCTTGCATGCACAATATATCAACCTTCCTTCTCTCCATCATATCAACAATCTCTCTCCCTATACCAGTCATGCTACCAACATTCAAAGTTCCTACCATCACTACCACACTCCTAACCTTCCTCCTCTCTTCTTCCCTTCAGGCATGCCTTCCTCCTCTTCTTCTCCTTCTCCTTCAGACAGCAGTAGCCCAATTTCCACCAACACCCTGTTGGCTAACAGTACTGGTGGCAGTTGTTGTTGTTAACCTGGGCTTCGAGTGATGTGGTATGGAAATCTGTATTATTGTCTGCATATGTCATTTGGTAAAAGTTTTACACCAGATGGCTTTAATAGTGTAACCCTCCCCATTTATTAAGGCTTGGGACAGGCACAAAGAAATACACACTGGCTTGTGCATCCCCAGTGACTGGGTATGTACTTCTTAATCCTCATTATATTTTTTGTATTATTCTTACTAATGCAATCCTGCTAGACAGTAATTATTGCTTGCTGCTAAACTTGTGGAAATGATGCTAACACTGACTGCTCTCTGTTGATTTATGTACATTTGTCAACTGTAATGCATGATGCACGGTATTGTGCACAATCATATGTGTATATTTCATAATTCACTCATGAGTTTATGCTGACAGTACTGCAGAGTTGAATCACACTTCATCATAGTGACATAAATATTTGTATAGAAGAGTAATCATTTATATATATTTTTTCTCACTGGTTCCACTCTTACCTTAATACTGTAGCTATGAGATATGCCCTTGGGGATTGTCTCTGTTTGATGCTAACAGAACACAACCATTACATGCTTATACAAAGGTTGTGGACTTTTGCTGGTATCTGTTTTTACATTTGCATGTGCTAAGGCTCTTAGTTTTTCATTTAGTTACTCAGTGAGAGTCCTATCCTTTGCCTCTTACCCAGAGACATGCCATATTGTGCACTCCAGATTCATCTCTATTTGCTGGAGCTGCTGACCCTGCCTGTGGTCCAGTAAAATGTGGTCCTGAGCCTTGCTAGCTTTGTTGAAGTTGTTTCCTGAGAACTATATTGTACAACATGCCACAGACCGTCAGTATTTTGGCAGATGTGGCTGGGTCATACTGCAGGGCACCTCCTGATGTGTCCAGACACTGGAACTTTGATTTGATCAAGCCAAATACATTTTCTAATACATTCCTAGTTTGAGTGTGGGCATCACTGCATCCTTGCCCACTGGAGCTGTGTGGTTTTCTCATGTCACAAGGTTCCAGTGCATAACCTAGTTGTGTTACTGGAAAGTCACCCCTAGAAAACCTTGTGTGCAGGTCACATGTGTGCCATATGTGTAAGTCATGAAATCTGCCAGGGTTACCTGCACACACATTTTAGATGATCCCTTGGGCAGCACAGACAGCCTGACAGTTAATATTGTGGTATCCTTTCCTATTTATATATCTCGCACTAAGTCCAGGGGTTCGTGAATCTGGTATGCTATGTCATTATTGCACTTTGGCTTGTGTATATCATCGTTGCACTGTGATTCAAGAGATCTGTACTGAAAGAAAACAAATCATTTTCACTTAGGTATGAATTTGTCACATATTTTATTTGCACTGGTTCTACATAAGCAATTACATAGGGGCCTGCAGTATAAAATTAAACACACACTTGGCAAAACAGTCTTGGGAAATGTATTTATTAACTAATTAGATATGAACAGGTTTTCATAATAAATATGATTTTGTCAGAATAATATCCTTATTTAAAAGATTCACAGTCATCAGTAATTTTCAGTTTTCTGTTTTTCAAAACACATTTTAAACTCTCTTATTTAAACCAGAAAATTTACAAGAATCAAAACTTGTTTGCCAGAAATACTTTCTCAGCACAAATAAATTATTTATGTCATCATCACTTATGTTCAAAGAAACTTGTTTCCATTTCATTAAATAGTAATGCATGTCTGAGAATAGCTTAATAAGTTTATGAAAGACACTGGTCGCATCTTATTTGTAAACCTGGCAATATTTTTATTCACTAAGCCATATGTCAACAATGCATAATTCATCAAATGTGATTTTGTGAATAAACATCTGTTCAATCTTACTTTGTCAAGGAGCCAGACATTTTTTCTTTAAGATATTAGGGCCATGGAGATGATTATATTAGAAATATGAGTGTGGGATTTCTCCCATGATTGGGTGGGTGGGCATAAGGACTGTGCTCTAAAAGATATATTTTTTTCATTGTATGGTATCTTCTGGTCAAATACTATTTTAACAAACTGTGGTTGTTTAAATGGCATGAGGTAAAATTATCTTTTTTGAATTTACCATAAATCCTAATATTCACCATTATGTCTGTTTTACAGATTCCTAATGGCTGTCTTTGTATACAAACATCTCAATATTGACATATAGCAATACAGAAAAACAGACCCCCAGATTCTGCAAGCCCTGAACGACGTGCAGGACTGGTGCAGGAGCTCCAGCAGGCAATATGTCTGCCGTGCGATCCAGGAATAACCTGCAGGGATGTGCACGAGCGATCCTGCACTAGTCCTGGACGGACTCAGCCCTCGTATGCAAATTACCTCATTTGCAGGAGAAATCCATGTAAATGAGGTGAATTTGTGATCCAGGAAGCTGGAAACTGACTGTGCAAGACTAGTGTAATCTGTAGAAATGTACTCCACCAGTAACAGAGTACATTTCTGCAAATTACAAAATGGAGCCATGACAGCTACAAATGAAGGGTGGCTTTCATGTAGATAGCATGCTAATTGCCAACTATAAGGCCATTGTCATGGAAAACATTTTCAAAAAAAAAAAATCAACATTTATTTATTTTTAGCCAATCTCGGCTATTTAAGCATAGGGCAGTGACACGCAAACGGGATTGTGTGGAAAATAAGAAAAAAAAACAAAATAAGTATTCTAACCAAAATCACTATTTTGCCACTATACTCAATGGCAGGCAGATGACAACATGGCCAGTGAATAGTGGTTGCTAAGGGGGGAGGCTCAGTGTGAGACATGTAACTATGCATCAGCAGGCAATCTTATGCAAATGAGAAGAATGGTACTGATTTCCAGATTTCCCCTGCATGCTAGTCAGCACCCAACAGTGTAAGAGCAGGGATAGCTTGGTGCAAGCCTAGGAGTTAGCTGACATCATGGGGGTGTCAGGCATACAGTAAGTGGATTGGAGCCCTGTGGCTCAGGTTTGCTCTTAGCTTAGCGGAACTAAGCAAGGGGGTGTGTCTGAGGCTGCCTTTACATTGCCTAATCGGGTGTGCGGGTGCCGCGCACCGGGTTTTAAAGGGAAAAAAAAGTAAACCAGGAAATAGCAGCCCTGTGCATATTTGAGCACTGTGTTTGCACTGCGCACCCCAGGATTAAACAGGAAGGCAATGGGTAGGGAAAACAGCAGTAGGAAGGTAATCTAAGAAAAAAAGCATAGCTGGCAGGTGAAATGTATCAGAATCAGCCAATTACACAGGCAGCAGACTAGCCCAGCCCAGAACACTACTATAAACTATGCAAACACCTTTCCCTCTGGTTTTTCCCATAGTCAATATGACCAGTGTATACAAGCGGGGAACTTTTAGCAAACAAAACAGCAAAATGATAGGGGCTGCAATAGCTATCATACAACAACATGTGGAAGAGGCTGAGTGTGGTGAGAATGTGAATGCTGTTGACCAACCCACAGTGAAGAAGACAGAAAAGAGTGTACAGACCCAGGGTAACCTACCAGGGAGTACATGAGCTGGAGATAGTGGAGTGCTATAGGGTAGACAGGAACCTCTTACAGCAAATTGTTGAGCTGTGCTGGCCACACCTGACACACAGAACTAACAGAGAGGAACGCATCCCTGTGGATACCAAGGTATGTGTAGGCCTAAGAATACTAGCTAAAGGTACCTTCCAAAGGCCAACTGGGGATATGATGGGGATCTCACAGGCATCAGCATCCAGGGTAATCCACCAGTTCCTAGATGCTATGTCAGCACATGCAGGTGAGCATGCATATTTCCCCAACACCCACGAGGCGTTGGCCAGCAATATGCATCTGTTCCACCAAATAGCAGAATACCATGAGGTAGTGGGTGCTATAGACTGCATGCACATATGCATCAAAGCACCTCCTGGTGAGCAGGGTAGGGTCTACATCAACCCGCAAGGGCTTCCCCTCCATCAACTGCAAGGTCATGTGCGATACCCAGAGCATAATAATGAATGTGTGTGCTGGCTGCCCTAGAAGCTATCATGATTCCCACATCTGACATCTGACACAGCTGTACCACAGATTTGCCAGTGGGGACATCCCACATGGTCACCTAGTGGGGGATGGTGGTTACGCACTGGAGCCGTGGCTGATGACACCCATCAGAAATGTGCACACACCCAAACAAGAACTCCATAATGAGGCACACGCACAGACCAGAATTATAATAGAGCACATGTTTGGGATGCTCAAGTCATGGTTCCAGTGCCTGGACATGTCCGGTGGAGCCTTGCAGTACTCACCAGCTGCATGTACCCAAATTGTTATTGTATGTGCCATGCTATACAATATGATCCTGTGGAAAGAGCTGCAGCAGGAACAGCACATGGCAGGGCCACACAGCCCCCCCACATTGCCAAGGCCTGCACAGGCACAGAGTAAGTCGAAGGAGGAACAACTAGAGCCTGCCCCAGTAGGCAGAAGGAAGCATGCCCAGTATGCTCTGGCCTTGGCAAAGAGGCAAAGCATAGCACATACACTGACAAAGGAGGGACCCACAGAATGACACCTCTCTCTGACTCGCACATACAGTAAAAGGGATGCCAAACATGACACTACCTGTGCTCAACCATGTGTAGGGAGTGCACTATGTGCATCCAACATAGGCAGCCCTGCACCACCACCCTCAATACTGGCACACCTACAAGGTAAGTCACTCAACCTACCAATTGCTGAATGGAGTAGTATGTGTCGTTACCTGTATCTATGGTATGGATGTAAGCATGCAAGGGAATCAGGTGGCTGAATGGTATGCCAGCAGATAGTAGACACCTATAGTTCATTGGTTTATAGTTTAGTACTAAGCTAACTGCCCTTGTGAGCCATTTTAAGCCTAGCCAATTATCCCTTGTGAGACTCAAACCCTGCACCTTGTGTTTGTATGGCAAACACCTTAGCCATTAAGCCACCCTCCCTTCCTATGTAGTACTAAACTATGAACCTATGAACCTATGAACAACAGTCTCAGCCAGCAGGACAGGTGTAGACGAATGCAAACAAAGGCTGTGCTATGTCCTCTGACTGATGCCTATGGGTAACCCCCCCCCCCCCAGGCCTACACAGACAGACTACATCAGGTCAGGTGTAGGATGTTAGTTCTGAAGGGTAGGAAGTCAGAAATTAATATGTAGGTCAATCAGACCTAAGACCTGTAGTACACTGATATGCCTCTAGTCAGCATGATAGGTTAGAATACAGAATGAAATGGAGTATCTGACATACCAGTACAGTCACAGAAAATGTGTACAAGTGTCAGGTGTGCCCCCCCATCCTATGTAGAAATGTAGGAACAGTCAGGTGTGCCCCCCCAATCCTGTGTAGAAATGTAGAAATAGTCAGGTGTGCCCCCCCCACAATTCTGTGTAGAAATGTAGAAAAAGTCAGGTGTGCTCCCCCATCCTATGTAGAAATGTAGTAATAGTCAGGTGTGCCCCCCAATCTTGTGTAGAAATATAGAAACAGTCAGATGTTCCTCCTCCCCCAATCCTGCGTAGAAAGGTAGTAACAGTTAGGTGTGCCCCCTCCCCCAATCCTGTGTAGAAATGTAGAAACAGTCAGGTGTGCTCCCCACAACCCTACTTAGAAATGTAGTAATGGTCTGGTGTGCCCCCCAATCCGATGTACACATGTTGTAACAGTCAAGTGTGTCCTCCCCACAACCCTATGTAGAAATGTAGTAACATGTATGTGTAGGTATAATGCCAGTGGAGCACAGATGCCCAGAGGTGGCCAAGGTAGCAAGATAGATTGTAGCATTTGCACAATATGCAGGCATGTGTGCGTTTCATATTGTGTGAGAGTGGCCAGTATGTATGCATGTTGAGGTATGACCTGGTGGCCATTGCCCATTACTGCTCATGAGAGGGCCAAGTCCTCACAACTGCAGTGCCAAAGAAAATTGCCACCAGTATAACACATGCTAGCAGTAAACCATTGTAAATGTGTGGTGGTAATATGTGTCACCATCAGAAAGATTGATATGGCATGGCTGTTGGGCTAGATATACAAGCAGTACACAGGAGAAAGTACCCCAGACATACATTATATATTGTATAACTGTGAAATGGACACACCCTTGGAATTGTACATACAGGTATGCATCACATTATCTGGTCCTGTAGTAGGGGATACCGGTGTTGTTTGCCCGAACACTTGCAGATCATAAAAGAGGTAGGACTGATGTATTGGGAAACAGCTGATGTACCTGCACATGCCAGCATAACTGGAATGCCCCATGCATATCTGTGTGTCAGATGCAAGTAGTGTCCATAGCACACATGCACCCAGCTCACCCAAACACCACCCACAGGTACCTCTCTGGTCGTATCCCTGCTGTGGGGAACGGGGACAATATGACCCCACCTGTATATGGCAATAGCAAAAGAATGCAGCATGCAGTGCTGGTGTCACATGCAGGTGTGTCCCTAGTTGTATGTAGTGCCCTGCCATCATCCACACCACCTGATCAAGACTGATAGAAGTTTTGGCATGAACACCTAGCACACCTACCCTGTCACCCCAGGGGAATATACTGTATGGCGGTCTGGGACTGTAGGACTGACAGAATGCAACAGCCTGCCCCAGCTGAACGTGTGATGTCATGGACACTCAAATAACAACATAACACACTCCACATAAGCCATATGCAAGGCCATGCGGACAAACCACAGTAACATGTCCACCATGTCAAATTGCATGAACTGTGGACCAACACCAAAACACAGCTGTGATGGGGTGGCAACCTTAGGGAAAGTATCAGAGAATGTATGCATAATGTATGGAAGAGGACAGAATAACAGAGGGGGTGGTGGGAGCATGGGCAGCATGGAATGTGCAAGGTCCGACACAAAGCTGTGTGCACACACTATCCCTAGCTGCAAACACATAAATGGGTGGCTACATACCTACCTGTACACCACAATAGGGGTAATGTCCTGACTCATGGCCCCTGCCTCTGGGTAATCTGTGTGAATCTGTACACCTGTGAGGTATTGCCACAGCAAGATAAGACCATACTGCTATGTCGAGGGATGTACAAGTATGGGATCCTCTGCCAGCACTGTACCAAGGAGCTGAACCGGATACACAGACCCAACAGCAAGTGTCTGCAGCTCCCCCTTCAGAATGGCATAACTTACCATGAATATGTAGGCGTCTGCCCACAATACCAGACACAGCTGCAGTCACCCTTATCCCCCAAGACATCACTGTGAGCAAGAATGTCCACCTGACAGTACATGAGGACAGAAAACATCACAGTGTATAACAGTACACATGTCTGAATATCTCTGCTAACAGCAGTACCATGTAGCTGACGCAGGACAGATGCAATCACCTACAGTACACACTATCCCCTGCACAGTTTGCCCGCATATTGCCAAATGATTGACGGATACCCTGCAGAAACAGTTTGCCACCTGTAGGTGTACAACACAAAAGCCTGCACTGGAGTACAAACTACCTGGAATGGATCCACATATTCAATACAGAAGGGCATACTGGGCATACTCACACACTTAGAGAAATGAAGGCAATGTCAGACGATAACATACTGAAAGGTCATACTGGGCATGCTCACACACAAACAAATGAAGCACATGTCTGCAAACAATAGTGGACCATACATATCTGGCAGTTGCAGATATTAGTGCATAGACACCTCAGTATTCACCAATCATGCTTTGCACACACAATGGATAGGAATACAGACATATATCCAAGAATAACACACTATAATAAGCCAAAAGTAGACATACATAGATGTGTGGAAGAGAGAGACTGTGAGAAGGAGCCATCCATTATGAGACCTGTCCCAACCAGCACACAGCCAAATGGCTACAACCACATGAGGTGTAAATGTCACTCACTGTAGACATTAGCCACTAGTATCCATCAGCATTACAGACTATGTGGTGCAAGTGCTAGCTGTGCAACATGACTTTACAAGAAAGCAGTCATCTAGCAGCTGTATACACATACCTGCAGAATATAACCCTGTGTGTGGCCGCATGTGGCATGTCAACCTCTTGATGAATGGGTTATGGCCCATGCACACACACTGCCCTCCCCATAGCCCTACTATGACAAGCCTGCTGAGGTCATCCACTTTGAAATACACCTTTGGTAAATGTGGAGCCCAGTAATCTCCATGGTGCATCCTATAACTGCATACTGCAATAGTGTGATAAACTAGTTAGGTAGGAGATCTCTGTGTAGAGAGCAATGCTTTTTAGGATAGTCACACTCACTACAATTCAAATGCCATAATTTGACAAGGTAGCTGATGTCATTCACTGTGAAATGCACCTTTGGGATAGGTGTAGCCCAGTAATCTCTGGGGCGTGTCCTATAACTGTGTAGTGTGATAAACTAGTTAGGTAAGAGTTTTAATCTCAGACATGGCAACTGTGTGTGTGTGTGTGTGTGTGTGTGTGTGTGTGTGTGTGTGTGTGTGTGTGTGTGTGTGTGTGTGTGTGTGTGTGTGTGTGTCTGTGTAGAGCGCAATGCTCTTTAGGCTAGTCACAATCACTACAATTCAAATCCCCTACTTTGGCAAGGCTGCTGATGACATTCACTATGAAATACACCTTTGGGAAAGGTATAGCCCAGTAATCTCTGTGGTGCATCCTATAACTGTGTACAGCTGAAGTGTGATAAACTAGTTAGGTAGGAATTCTAATCCTACATATAGTGTGTGCGTCCCTGTCTGTGTAGGGAGCAATGCGTTTTAGGCTAGTCACACTAACTACAATTCAAATGCCCTACTTTGGCAAGGCTACTGATGTCATTCACTGTGAAATACACTTTTGGGAACAGTGTATCCCAGTGATATTTGTGGTGCATCCTATAAATGCATACTGCTGTAGTGTGATAAACTAATTAGATAAGAGTTCTAATCCCAGACATGGCAGCTGTGTATGTCTCTCTGCCTGTGTAGGGAGAAATGTTTTAGGCTACTCACGCGCATTACAATTCAAATGTCCTACTTTGGCAAGGCTGCTGATGTCATTCACTGTGAAATACACCTTTGGGGAAAGGATAATCAAGTAATCCTCATGGCCCATCCTTTAACAGCATAATGCTGTAGTGTGATATAGGATTCTGGTAGGGGTTCTATTCCCATACATGGCAAGTGTGGATGTTTGTGTGTGTGTTTCTATGTCTGTGTAGGTAGCAATGCGTTTTAGTCTAGTCACACTCACTACATTTAAAATGCCCTAATTTGGCAAGACTGCTGATGTCATTCATTGTGAAATATACCTTTGGGGGAGAAGTACTCTAGTAATCTCTGTGGTGCATGCTATAGCAGTGTAATGTTGTAGTGTGATATAGAACTCTGGTAGGGGTTCAATTCCCACATGTGGCAAGTGTGGATGCTTGTGTGGGTATGTCTATGTAGGGAGCAATGCTTTTTAGGCTAGTCACACCCACTACAATTCAAATGCCCTACTTTAGCAAGGCTGCTAATGTCATTCACTGTGAAATACACCTTTGGGAAAAGTGTACTCCAGTAATCTTTGTTGAGCATCCTATAACAGTGTAATGGTGTAGGGTGATGCAGAACTCTGGTAGGGGTTCTATTCCCACACATGGCAAGTGGGGATGTTTGCGTGTGTGTGTGTTTCTATGTCTGTGTAGGGAGCAATTCTTTTTAGGCTAGTCACACTCACTACAATTCAAATGCCCTACTTTGGCAGGGCTGCTGATCTCATTCACTGTGAAATACACCTTTGGGGAAGGAGTGCTCCAGTATTCTCTGTGGTGTGTCCTATAACTGCGTAGGGCTGTAGTGTAATAACCTAGTTAGGTAGAAGTTCTAATCTCAGACATGGCAGGTGTGTGTGTGTATGTGTGTCTCTGTGATTGTCATTCGCATCTTGTGTAAATGTGGCTGTGAGTGTGTAACAACTGGACTCACTGTATAGTGGGATTTGCAAATTTCTTATATGGTGGCCCTAGTATATGTCACAATGTCCACCTTACAGGGATAACAGATGTGAAATAGCCGAGAGGCTGGGGTGCAAATCCATACCCCTACATGTGACATCAAGGCCTGGTGAACAAAGTTAGCAACCCTTGTATTTCCCAGAGAACACTGTCAACCCATGTCTCACACACACACACACACACACACACACACACACACACACACACACACACACACACACACACACACACACACTTGCCTAGGCAACAACTGCTATGTTGGTAGTACCCTGCATATTGCCCACTGATAGAAACCATGGTGTGATTGCAGTGGGATACAGAGGACATGGCACCCTGTCCATCAGTCCAATAGGCACGTACATGCAGACAGCACACCTTCACTATGTTCCCCACTGGATAACTGCAACACCTGCGGTGCCATTAAATGTGATCCACAAAGGACATACCATGCCTTAAACACATACCCTGTATAGGCAGATGCCAATGACACCAGGAAATACCTGTATCATGCTACCAATGTAGGTGCAGGGTCAACCTGCTGTCCATTACCAGTCCCCGCCACATGAGGCCAAGACTGGCACATCTGATGATAATCTGTTCACACAACATGGGCCAGACACCCTAGGTGCAGTTCTGCATGTCACTGTACATGCATGTGGGACATGTGCACATCCCAGACATCACTTATTTCATGGACTAAAGAACACATACATGGCAAGCAATGCACAGCAATGGCCACACACAATAGTTACCCAGGTGACTGGATGGTGAATACAATACCCACCTGTGTGGCCCAATCCAGACACTACACCCCTGAGCCACACTGCAGACCATTGTAATGTGACCTGATGCCAAGGTATACCCATCACCTAGCCTTGTATATTCATCTGGCACAGTCAACCACTACACACCCATAAAGCAATGCACACATGCATGTCAGTACTGGCACCATGTGTCTGTATGTGTGATGTATAAAGCCTATTACCACATTCACACTCACTATAACCCCCACTGGCATACTGAAGCATGCTGTCTGATGTCAGACACCTCTACATACCCTTTGCCCATATAACCTCTGGATAACCCCTGTGGTGCATGTGATACCTGCACAGCACTGAATTGTGGCAATCTAACTAGTGAGGAGTTGTATTCCTGACCCTGCCAAGTGTGTCAATGTGTGTGGGTACCTGAGAGAGTGTGGCTGTGTTGAGACTGACACCTGTTCATGCGGACAAGCACGTATACTACACCTACCGTAAAGCTACCATATCACTGTTGCAGATGTCACTCACCATCACATATATGATTGGAGAGCTCCTCAACATGTAAGGTATGTGGTGCATCCAATAACGGTATAGACACGTGATAGCAATACATAGTCAGTTAGGGGTTTGATACCCTGTACTGGTAGGTGTGTGACACAAGCATGCTTAAGTTTTACTTTCCCACCTCTCTCTGACTTATCTTTGCCTCAGTCTGCCTCTCTCACTCCCTCTCTGGTGGATGTGGAAACTTACACCTGCTTTGCTTAGGCAGCAGCATGTGTATTGTAAGTGATGCTCATGAGCAGCTGATGGCCTCTGCATGAATTGCAGCCCTCCTCTAGCTGATCGCATGTGGAACAGCTGTGGTAACATTCCCATAGCCAATTGCATGGAAACACACTCCAATATCTAGGAACATCACGTTGGTGTTGGTCATTTTCATTCACTGTGAGCAGGACCTAGATCTGTTGTTTGGCAAACAGCATCACAGATGGATTGGGGATTTACATCTAATAACATACACTGTGGAAACAGGCCAACACACAGGAAGGGGATGTGCCTGACATGACTACAGAATGTAAGTGCTGCTATTCTGCATTTGGAGTAATGTTGGTTTAACAGGGTGTGTGTAGATATGGCTGTTCTACGTTTTAATACCTGTCATGTCAGTGCTATGTTTCTGAGGAAATGCCCATCTGTAGGGTCATCTGCAGACTGGGCAGTGTGTGGTGCCTTTTGTTTCTTGTGTTACCCACAGAGCACCTATCTGTGAACTGCAGAAGCATAGTGTAAGGGTTACAGACAGTACATGGTGACAGACATGAGAATTACTGACCTTATATCCCTCATAGGACATATGTTGCAACAAACCCTGTTTCAACAGTAAATGTATGAGGTTATCACAGCAACATGTCAATATTGGCCTTGTGTGCGTGCTTCCAGCCACAACGCTGTCAACCTGTGTACATATGTCATGTAGTAAGAGGTGCATATGTCCTGTACATCATAATTTATTGACATCATATCTGATAAAAAGCCAGTGGGATATCAGACTGTGACACATGTTATGTATAGTAGGGGTTCTCTTTGAGGACATAACCTGGGCATACTGTGGTTGTGTGTACAGTACTGAGGTCTGTGTACTTATGGTGATTGTCGACAGTGTGTGTATTGCGCATATGTACCTTGGCCTGTGTACAGACTCTGGTAGATGTCATTGTTCTTGGTCCTGTTCTATCTGATGTTACATGCTGCTCCACTGTATAGTACCCTCTCAGCTTACATGTTTGTAGGGCCAAACACACACATGTCCCATACCACAGGCAGGCATCGGACCACACTGTGTAGTGGCCCAGTATATGTAGGGTTAGTGTGTGAGTGGCACATATGAGGATGGTGTTCATCAGATAATCCATATACTGTAATATTATGCTAGCTACCATATGTGGCTGTGTTCACATTGGTTGTGGTTATGAACTTTCAAATGGGTAACTGTTACTTTGTGCTGTGATATGCCTGTAGAGCCTGCTATATATGCAGGTACATGTGTATTTCCCCCATAGGAAATGTAGGTCAGTTTTGTGGCAGTCTTACTGTATCCTGCACAGTGCTTTGTTACATGCCTAGCAGTGTACTTACTGAGTGTGATGTTATGTCCAAATACTTGCCAGATGTACTGTTGCCAGGCCACCCATAACAGTCATGTATGTCAGACAAAGCAGTGGGATGCTGTACAGATGTATGTCACTGACTAGTGGGTAGCATGTGGCCATGGCACCTCTGTACCAGCAGTTATTATGTGTCAGGACAGACAGGGGTGTGTGAATGCATAACCTATTGGGGCAAATGTATACCAGTATTTACATGCTATACCCATCTACATGGCTGTTAACATCCACATTGTCAGGCCTGGTCTACATGTCTTGCACTAAAGGGTTTTGTGTATACTTCTGGACTGACCAGACAGTGTCAGACTGTCCACATTTATTGACCATACCTCTGCTGTAAGTCCACAGAATCATTACTGTGCTAGCAGTGGTACTGTACTATGATGTCCTAAGGATGTCTGTCAGTAGCCAATGACACCACATGTTAAAAGCAGATGTGACCTCCCACATACAACATGTCTGTGAAGACAACCCCTATCACAGTAGCAATAGTCTACACATATACCTGCACTACATATGTGACACCCCCTTGCACTAAGAGGTTGGGACTATTGGGGCTGAGGTAGGGCTCCACTCCATGTTCAGGACATATGGTGGATATATATGTATATATAATTATCCAAATATCTATATAGATATATGCACATATACATATCGACATACATAGATGGATATGTGTATATATATATATATATATATATATATATATATATATATATATATATATATATATATATATATATAAACACTCAGATATATACATATACACAGCAATATATGTCTACAGATATACAGATAGAGATACATATGCACATATACCTATGGATATCTACATATATATTGACAGTAATTTGTATATCAGAATAGATATGCATGCAATATAGTCATAGATATCTACAGATATATCTACATAAATAGGCATATCTGTACACATAGGATGTGCATACATATAAAGCTATATATACATATATCTATATACACACACACACACACACACACACACACACACACACACACACACAAATCTATCTATCTATATATATATATATATATATATATATATATATATATATATATGTATGTATATATACATATATGAACATACGAAGAGATGTACACATGGCCATAGATATGGCGCACTATACAGATGTGTATACAGACATATGCATGAATATACATGTGTATGTACATGTAGACATATATCAACCTATTTTATATACATATATATATATATATATATATATATATATATATATATGCTCATAGGTTCATAGGTAGGTACTAGGCTATTGGCGCTAGGGCCTATACAAGCCTAGCCAAAAAGGTACCCTGGCTTTCGCCACCCAAGAAAACTATTTTCCTGTGCCCCTGTCAAGCAGAACCACAGAAGTGATCCCCAGGGTGAATTTCCTATTACCCATCCAATCATCAAGATTTTTCTTGAAGAGTGCTAATGAGGAGCCCTTTTTGACATAGATAGGTAGTCTATTCCAGAGTATGGGAAATCTCTGGGACAGGAATCTATCCCTCCAGCATGTTCTGTTTATTGTGGTGACAAGGTTTCGGTCCCTAGAGCATGTAGCTCAGAGGGATTGGGATTTCTTTAAATGGAGCATGTCCAACAGCTCTGGGTTTGACATAGCTGTGTATGTTAGGCAGAGATATCCTCTGAGTAGGCAATATGCAACGGAGTATAGCTGGAGTTTTTTGAGACGGTCTGCATAAGGCATCTGTTTGAGGCCAGTAATCCTCTTTGTGAGGTATTTTTGTGGCCTTTCCAGTTGTTGTAGATGTCTTGTGAGGTACATACCAAAAGGGGAATTGTACTCTATAATGGGTCTAATGAGTGATGAGTAGAGGGGAACAGTGACCTCTTTTTTTCTGGACGAGAAACCTTTTGTGATGAGGTGTGCCATGTAGAAGGATTTCCTGACCACTGTGGCAATGTGATTATCAAAGGAGAGACTACTGTCCACCTGTGTCCCAATTATATATATATATATATATATATATATATATATATATATATATATATATATATATATATATATATATATATATATATATATATATATATGTATATATATCCATATCCCTGTCATGTGTATGCCTCACAGTTATGTATACTCTCCCAGATGTACCTCACTGTATGCATCTGCTATGTGTACATTATGTTAAAACAACATATGTGATGCAACAGTCATATTAATAAGAAGCACTACACAATTGTGGTAGTAAAGGCAATTGTTCAATACTAATCAATATGTGTATTGACAGATATTTTCAGAAAAACAGCTGTCTTTGCAGTTGTCATGGTGTAGTGGTTAAGTGTTGTGACTTTAGTGCACAGGGTCCTGGGTTCAGGACCTGCAAGGGCTGTTCATTTCACTGCTGGGCAGAATAAGGGCTGTCAGATACAGAGTGGTTAAGGTGGTTTTGAGCAGCTTTAAGTGGATTTGCCTGAAGCTAAGCAGTGCTAAGTTACGGGTAAACGTACGGGTGCTTACAAAGTGTAGGCTTCGCTCACCAGTGCGCAAATCAGCTTAGCTGTTATATTGCAATGATGTCGATACCTGCTAAGCATGCTTAGCCCTGGTAACCAGTTCACACCACTGTGTCTGATAACATAGCAGGGTAATGACATCTGTAATAAGTGAATGTAATGCCATGTACAATACATGTGCCTATGTGTTGTCATCACAGTAGCAAGGAGTGTGAGTGCTATGTCTGGGGCACAGACACATATGAGGCCTGCACAGCACTGTTATCCATGTGACTTTGTTACATACAGGGGTAGTAGCCCAGGGTATGTGCTGTCACACTGGCATGTAGTGTATGATGGCGATACTACAGTTGACAGTGCCTACCCATGCAAGAGTAGAGTGCTAAATGTAGTACTGACAACAGTCACACCTGCAGTCATAGCTGGACTCTGAGCCCTCCATGTTGTATCCCTGGCATGTGAGCCATGTCACAGTATATAACCCTTACTGGGTAATGATCCGACATGTGGAATGTAACTGCAGACTACTGTCTGTACAGCACATGATGGTGAGGGCTCCTGACATGTAGTCATAACATACATATTTTTGTCAAACGTCTATCTGTCAACACATTCATCCTAAGGCATAGATATTCGCCAAGCGGATGACTGTCGGTCCCTGTACAGATGTGCAGATGGCAGGTATCCCACTGGGATATGTACAGGCATCCTAAGCTTGATTGACACTGACATGCCTTCTCAGCTGTGTAAGAACTGACACATATTGGAGATAACACCATGTATGCACCACATGCCATGGTTACCTCCACTACACTATCACAGTCAACTGAACATGCTTGGGTACAAGTCTCCATCACTGACACTAACCATGTGTTATAATGCATTCTGCATGCATGTCAACTTGATCACCTCAGTGGCCATGTGCAGGAGGCACGTGGCAGAATGGCTGATGTATGTCACTTACACCCTGAGGGTCACCACAGTAGTGTCTGTCGATGGCTTGCCTGCTGCCACATGGCAGGTGGCAGGATACCACTGCACACACAACCCCTACACAACCCATCTCACCTTGGACAATAGCTAGGTACACAGCTATGACCACCTGCAGAGATGCACCCCAGTACTGACACATGTGTACGTGTGCATGACTAAGTATAGCAGTATCTGTGTGTTAGCACACTTGTACATAGGAATTCCATGAGGGCCTTCACAACCACCACAACACCCATTTCCATAGCCAGTTGTGGCTGCTGCTGTATGGGATATTACATGTATCCTATTAATCTCCTCTCCATACCGTCTACACGAGCCTTGCAGTACCATCACAACAGTGTTGTACAAATGGGTTGATAAGCATGGGATACCCATTGTGTTCTGGCAAGTGTGGGTATGTGTGCATGTTCATTTATTTGTAGGGTACAACATTCCAAGGCCACATACACCTATTACAATACCCATTTCCATGCAGTAGTACAGATAGTTTTGCTGCTGCCAATCGGTAAGGCATGACAATTCAACATCCTGCTATGCATGTGGTATGTGCATCAGATGCATATTCCTGTAGTACAACTGTTGGGATCTACAATGGGTTGTATAGCAGTCATTGCCAATGTGTGATGGTGGGTATATCAGAGTGTCATCATGGGTGTCAGGGAGTACAATATCTACTGGAGATGTGGTTGCTGTGTACACTGTCATTAAACCAAGGTACACCCGGTATATGTCCCATGTACTACATTATGGTTACCACTGTCACCATCAACCATACAGGTAACTGATACCACATTCCAGGACAATTATGCATGTGCTGTGTGCATCCTACCTGTAACACATTGGGCACATGGTCAAGTTAATTAGCAGCGATAGACCCTGGTCTCTCGGATGTGTGTCTGCCTGTTATGTGTCTGTTAATGTGTATATGAAGGTATGTCACACTATGCATTGTCCATATACACCCATGACATCCCCCATTAGCATACTGTACATGTCTGGGGATGTTCTGCATGTAACATGTAACCTGGGACACACCTCACCCTAAACACTGTGTGGTGTGTGCAATGTAAGCCACACACTTTGGTATCACTACATACCTAGGTAGGGGTCTAGTCCCAGTGTTGCCAAGTAACAGTGTGCATGTATGTGGATGGGTCTACATCAGGTTGCAGGGTATACATGCCCCAACGGGTCACCTGTCCATGTGGCACAGGCAATAACTGTTATACTAACCTGTGACATGTGTTCAACTGTATTCCAGATATGTCACAGCCATGGTGTCAGCACAGTGCCATACCCCATTGTGGAATATGACTGCAGACCATCCTCATGCTGACACATGTACACCTACAACACAAATGGATAATATTATAGACACCACAATCAACCAGTCTTACTAACAGCTATAATGCATCATTGCTGGATGGCTACACTACCTGACATATATGCATTACACTTTACTCTTTGCAACATGTTACACTGCAGTACTGTGGTACACTGTAGTACAGTCACCATGTGCATCAGAACCATGTTAGCATGTCCCTGCATTGATGGTATGGATGACAGGGATGTGGCACAGGTATCATCATATGGGCAGGGTGTGTTGTTGGTTTGCCAGAGGCCGAGGGCGGGCCATACATTTGACACCATATGTGTGGGTGAGGGGTGTACTGAGGTATACTGGGTGTGGTGATGTGTGTATAGGTATGGGGTTGTTCTAGGTGTGTTTGTATAGTGTGTGGGTATGCATGCACACAGTTCTGCCATGTGGCTGCCCTACACAGGTGTTTATGGACAGCTGCAGACCATACCCAGCAGGGTGTGCAGTTCACTGCCTCTGACCACGGACATGTGGACTGTGCCTGCCAGGGGATCCATGGGCACATCCAGGTACAGGCCTCGATGTGCTACTCTCACCTGACAGTGACAAATGTCCGCTGGTACCAGGTCCCTCCTGGGACTGACCAGGACCATGTGCACATGGCTTGCTGTGGTGTGATGTGGACATCACCCCACACACTGCCGGGGCTGGTACTGCCACTACGGGAGCCCCTTGGTGTCCTAGCATGTCCATGTTGACTGACAGCTGTTGGTGTTGCAGGCCTACATCCACATGGCTTTCACCGCACCTCCACCACATGTTCAAGCATGGACAGACCATAGTCGATGAGGGCCATTATTTCACCAGACCATCTATCCATGAATTCAGTTAACTCACAGATGGCATCACCCAGTTCATGGGCATTGTCACTTGCAGATGTGAGAGCAGCCCTCTGTAGCCTCAGGCCCTGTCTGGTATAATGTTCTATACATGCCTGCACCTCCATGACAGCCTGAAACATGGTCCTGCTGGTACTAGTTATGTCACCTCTGCCAGGGGCATGATGTCCAGCGGCCCTACCACAAGCACCCTGGGACATCTGCCTATGTGGTGCACAGCCGGACATCCGGCTATGCATGCTGCGACCAGAAAGAGTAGGCATGGTTACCACACTTTCCTGTGCAGAGCCACCAAACGCCAGCTGTCCCTTCGCTATGGCTACTGGTGATGAGGTATGTATAGGCACTGAAACTGTGTGCGGAGTTGGAGTGGTTAAAAGGGGGATGTCAAATGATGGTGCTGTTTTGGCCCCTGAAACCCCCACCTGTGCCTCAACAGTACTATCATCATCTTCGGTGTCTGTATGGACACCAACATCAGATTGCATGCATTAGGGACCCTGATCTACCTCGTCATCTGTGAGGGAAACCAATAAACACACTTTAAAATCTGTACAGCATTGCCTAACAGTACACACACACACACACACACACACACACACACACACACACACACACACACACACACACACACACACACACACCACCATAATACCTACCTGTCTGTGACTTTACAGACAGTCCCACGTATATGTCCATGTGTACCCCATCCTGCATCACACTTGGTAACATACACACATTGATACCACTCATTAACATATCAGTCCTCTAAATGCCTACAAAAGTGATCACAACACAAGACCTGTTACTACATTACCTGCCTGACCTGTGTGTAGTGGTTTTAGATGGCCTCACTGCTGTCATTCGGTGTTCACCCTGTGTATGTCCAGACATCATGAGCATGGCCCCTATATGCGTGGGCTACTATGTTCACTCCATAATATCAAACACTGGTGTGTCATGTGTATGTAATGCTCAGTACATTCCAGATATGCTGCTCAATCAGCCTATCATGTGACAACTGTAATATATGGACACACTCCCTGGTGTTGACTAGTACTTCCCCAATGCATCTGTAGTGCTGCATATGTGGGTTGTAGGTGACCTCTCTGCTGAATGCGATATTAAGGGTGTACCTGGTGTCCACCTTCCCTCTCAATGCCTGTTCCATGCTACAGACCATATTATGCTATCAGCTGTCCTGTGATTACATACATGACAAGTATTCCTGGTGTGTATTGTGGCAGTCCATGTCCATGTACTGCACAATCCCAAAGGGAGGTATTGCTGTATGAGCAGCCCACAATCACACATGTGCATACATGGCCAGCCACACAAACACATACACACATGCACACACACATCCCACATGCCTCAACCTCTCTCCACTTCACCAGAGTGACCCTACAAACAAACTAACTACCCACCAGAATGCACACACACACATACAGGTGAGGTTGCACAATGATAATACATACAGTCCTCCTATTACCCATATGTCAACATGCATAACATATGGTACCCAACAGCATGCAGTGCAGCTATAGTCAATCCATGCTAGCAACAGTGTGCATGTGTGTGATGCATGTGTTGTGTCACTAGGTGATGCCCCTTCCCCCAGATACTACTGCACCCATGTACATAGTATTGCCGTGCACCTGTTCTGCACCCTGCCATGTACTGTGCACCACACTTCACAGGTGTACAGCCCATTGCTGAATGTGTACAATGGTGTTGGTTATGTCAGCTTTAATGCTCACATCCCCTATGTTTTCAGGCAACACATACCTGGGATGATATGTGGACAGATGTAATTTGTGAATGCCTGAAGTCTGATTTACAGCTCTCAACATCAGCAGACCATGTATGACCAATCCAATACTCTTACACTGACAACCATCAGAGCATACCATGGCTATGGTGGGTGTACATACCCTTATTGATATGACGCACCCATCCTTGATCTGCCATGGGACCACATCACCGCATATCTTAACAGTACATGAGCCCAATATGTGACATATTTCCAGTACTTTCACATGCAGCGTCTACGGAATGTGTTAGGTGTGTGGATGCTGACCATGAGGCATACACACCATGTGGGCATATGTGTGCACACCCTTATCATGACAGTTTGTCACACCTCTTGCTGTGTGTACTACAGCAGTCACTACTCCTGGCAGGGGTATATGAGCGTGGGCCATCTGCATTAGCCAGTGTATGTTCAGTCCGCCCTACACATGTCCTCCTAATCTGCATGATTGCAAGGTCTACTCATGTGCACATCTGTTGGTGTTCACACACTGCTGTCACTATTGCTGTGGGGGTAGGGTTACATCTGCCACAGGTCCTGAACCTGACTATGTGCAGATACAGCCATTCTTAGCATCCTTAGGATCCCTGCTGCAGTGCACTGGTGTGTCATGCTGACACCCCCCCTCCTTCATCTTTTTACAGATGCATGGCAAGTAAACCCTGCATGTGTGTCACTTTGCAGTATCCCAACACCACATGTTACAGCCTAGTACCAGCTGATAATGTGAACCACTGTAATGCCTTATGCCATAGTGTATCTCTGCAGCAGTTGCCATTGTCCTGCAGGTATATACATTGGTGTTACACTGTATATGGGTGTTGTTCCATACATGTCCCTACTGTAGGCCATGTCTCTCATCATTATGTTACTCCCTGTGGACACATTCCACAAAGACAGGATGTTAGTTATCATGCAGGTGTATGACATACCCTTCCAATACCCCATCATGGTCACCCCTGTGATGCCGTGCATTTCACAGCAACAATACGTGAGCATGTACAGCATGCATTCTGGGTAGGTGTGTTAGATGTGTGCATGGAATATACCATCGCCATTAAATGCCTGATGTATTGGCAAGCATCTACATAAACCATACTCACCAGCTACAGGCTGCTGCCTTGGTGGTATCCCGGAGGGACCTACATAAAAGAGTGAGAGATGCAAAGCCAGTGGCTACACCTGTGGCATTACTACAGGGTGGGTGCAGTATTACAATACATCAGCAGTACATTTCCACAATACTACCACATATGGACATCTGTTTATCAATACTATGCAGCAACAAAATATATCTATGACATGTCAGATATGCATTATCTACCTGTACCGATGTGGATGTATACGCAACAGTGGTCTACTGATGTGCCCTGTGGCCTTGCCTGCATGCTCCTTGGCCAGTGTGTGGGTGGCACCCACCTCCACAAAGGTGTCCTGCAGTTGGTGGCTGGCCGGACGGGCAGCTGCCATGAGGCTGGCCAGTAGCTCTTCCACACGTGTCGGGGGGGGATGGATGGCATGCCCCCCATGGCGAGGTGATCCCCTGGACTGCAGCAGCATGCCGGTGGGCATCGCAAAGTATGTCAGAACAATGATACCGGCCAAACAAGATTGCATAGCGCTGTATTAGTTCATTCAGCAGGATTTCATTTTCAGCTGTTGTGTAGGCTGGCAGCCTTCCATGGGACATCGTGCCTGAAAGAAATAAAGATGGACACAGGTGTGATCAAGTCATGCAGCAAGGTTATCATAGTTCTTAATACACATCACTGTCACCCCCCCACCATATCAGTGACAACAAACTGTACACACAACTCAATAGGTATGGCTACAGCATACCTACCAGTGGGGCAGATATTGTACTATACCATGCTTTGTGCAATGTGTTTGCAGCCATATTCCCTGTGTGGACACTATCATTGCTGGCCTGTTACAGACTATTTACCCACATGCCATTGTCAGGGCCACAATGGTTCCATATATGCCTGTGGTATACTTGCTATGTGTTTGCTGCACATCTGACATTCTGTGTTATTGTGGTTATTTATGCATGCTGTTGAACATGTTCTGGGATTGTGTAGACTATTACTACCAACATATGTTCTATAACAGTGACACAATAGCATGTATATGTATTATTGGCTAGCAGAACCACCTCTCCAAACTCATCTGCCCATGTTACCAGGCCACATCACATGTGTGACCCACACTGGGGCCTCCTCATGCACTTGTCCAGCAATACCATCAGGTGGAACCAACCCAGGGGATGTTGTCCCCCCCGGGGACACACACAGACATGTCTCTGCCCCTGAGGACAGGTCCAAGGTCTGTTCCATAGCAGGCTCCACAGACACATCTGGGATGTGCTGCATCACCTTGAGGCACCCAATACACATTCACAGGGCCAACATGCTCCTCCTGCTCAGCCTCCAGGCCAGGCACCTTTGGGACGTGGATTGCTGTTGTGAGTAGCAGTGGGTGGGAGGCTTGTTCCCATTGCATCCATATTGGGGCTCATGGGGCATCCACATTAAAGACTATACACACCAACCAGGGTATTTACCCACCACATATGTCACATACCACCCCTATAGGCTATCCTCTATATCTACCAACCCTGACCACCTCCACAACTATACCTGCCATACTTCCCCATATTTCCGTTCCATACTTCACAGACAAGGGCAATGTGGTCCCAAAAAGGGGTTCGCATGTGACGTACCCATCCATGTTGCACACACTGACAGCTGTAGATATCTGTGTGTAATGCTGTGTGCGCTGTTTCCTCACACATAGCATACAGCACTGTGGTAGTGATATAAGGGACATGTATTTACTCACACACACACACACACACACACACATATATATATATATATATATATATATATATATATATGTTTGTGTGTGTGTGCGTTTGTATATATGTAGACATGTGCATATAGGTATATATCTATATATGTGTAGATATATGTGATGTATATATGGGGTACATTCAGGCATCAGGTCCACAATCTCAAAACACCTTCCCTGCACAGCTGCACTGTTCTGTCTTGCTATAACACAGACAGGTGCCACATATGGACACAGCCTGACATTAGGGGGGTATATTTAGGGCCGGATTTCAGGTGAACCTATTATACACCTATGGCATTCCTGCATGCTACAATACAGATTAACCTGAGTATCCTGCAAGAGGTGGGCTGTGGAACCCACGTGTCCATCATTATGGCATTGCTTCCACCACCAGCTATTGGCCATGTAATATACATATTTCCCATTACACAACAAACACCAGTCACAACCAAAGTGACACATAGCTCATAACACCAGTGTGCCACCCAACAACAGCCCCTAAGGCAAGACAACGTACTCAACACTTTAGTCATAGGTGACTCCATAGTCAGGCACACTGATGTCCCACTCACCAGCCTGAGCAAGGAGAAAATTACAGTCAGCTGTCTGTCGGGAGCCAGAATCCACCACATAATGCATGCACTCAAGTCACTCCACAACAAGTACAAATACGACTCTGTCATTGTCCATGCTGGAGTGAATGACTTGAGATGTACCTCCCTGGACTACATGAAAAGAGACATGGCAGAGCTCTTGGATAGAGCTCTTGGATCATGTGGCCCAGGCAGGTATGACCCTAGCCCTGAGAAGCATCATGCCTTCGCCCAGAATGATACCACAGTATAAGGACAAAATGATTGATTTCAACAATTGGCTAAGCTTCTGGTGTCATTCAAAGGGGATCCGGTATCTGTCTGTCTAGGATGACATGATCGACAAACCACAATGCTTTGCCAGAGATGGTCTGCACTTGTCATCCCTGGGATTCAGGTTACTGGCTAAAGCTCTTGCCACCCCTATAGTACCTTTTTTAGGCAAGGTTCAAAAGACAAAACCACCACCGTAACAGATGCAAGCATGCAAAATCTGAAGATAATGCTACTCAATGCTAGAAGTATAAACCTCAAAATGCACTCTCTCGAGGCACTCCTAAAAATGGAGAACATTGATATCTGTGTTGTAACTGAGACCTGGTTCAAGACTCCAGAGAACACCCCTGCAATACCAGGCTACAACTCTTACCACACTATTCGGCCACCAAACCAAAACCGAAACACTAAAGGTGGAGGAGTGTACATATTCACTAAGGATATTCACACCTCCAGGCTAGCTGCCCAATACAATGCATCTGAAATTCTCTAGGTGCAACTAACACTAGGTAAGCTTTCTACAGATCCCCCACCATGCCCCAAGATTCCCACTACACCTTTCTAAACATACTGGAAAATATTAAGATACAACCAAACACCCTAATACTGGGTGATTTCAACTACCCTGTCATTAACTGAGAAAACTACTCATGTACCAGCACCTTTTCCCAACAGTTTTTGGAATTCATAAATTCCAATGCCCTGGATCAACTAATCCATTGTCCCACCAGGGACTCCAATATCCTAGACCTGGTCATCACCAACATGGGAGATAGATGCTCCACACCAGTGGTCAACCCCTCATTAGTCAGGTCTGACCATAAGCAAACCACCCTTGACATCCACATCCCACCTCCACCCCCCAGTAAGGAAACCTCTGTAAAAAACTTCTCCAAAAACAACTTATTGCTACTTAAGTTAGAAGTGACAAACTTCATGGCACCCTTGCAGACAGGAGCTGAATGTTTGATTGCTGAATCCTACACTAAGGCACTGTATGAGCACATCCACTCATGCATGAATCATGCCATCCCAAATAGAACCAAGATACTCTCCTCCAAAAAAAGGAAGCCAATCTGGTGGTCTCCTGCCATAAACAAACTATACAACAGAAGGAAGAAACTGTTGCAGAAAAGAAGAAAATCCCAGGATGCAAAAAACTCCCTTACCAGCCTCAGTAAGAAGCTGAGATCCCTCGTAAAACCCTCCAAAGCTAGTTACAAAAATAAAATTGACAAAGATTCCAAAGACAACCACAAGGCATTCTATAGTTATGTCAAGAATCTAAATGGCAATGCTCAAATCTGCTCTGAGCTACAATAGAATGGCATTAAATATACTGATCCCAAGGATATTGCCAATATCCTGGCAGATCGATTTAGTGCCAACTTCACCCCCTCTCACCCCCTAAAGGGCACATCTCAATACCAAAAGATTGCAAATTCTGGTAATCATGGTCACACAGGTAGAAACTGCACTCTTCAAAGCTAAGAATACAGCATCCATGGGACCAGATGACATTCTGGGCTGTGTACTACATGAACTACAAAATGAAATGGCACCTCACCTAAGTGTCATGTTCAATCATAGCCTCACCTCAGGCTTCATGCCCACTGAGTGGTGCACAGCTACAGTTATCCCACTCCACAAGGAGGAATCCACCTTGGATCCAGGGAACTACCATCCCATCAGTCTGACGAGCCTGATCTGCAAGGACATGGAATGCATTATCATGGAATTTATAAACAAAGACATTAGCAACCTTCTAACACTGGACCCCACCCAGTTTGCATTCGTGAAGGGTTGATCTTGTCTCCTGAACCTGATTGACTTCTTTGAATCAGTCTCCAGAGCTGTGGATGAGAGTAAGGTGGTCCACACAGCCTATCTGGACCTCATCAAGGCCTTTGACACCATTCCCCACTCTGGAATCATAGATAAACTTACTAAGCTGGGCATAAATCTTTATGTCACTTGATGGGTTGCCAACCAACTGGCTTACTGACAGAACCCAGATTGTAAAAGTAGCCGGCTCCAAATCCAGCTCCAGAGAAGTGACAAGTGGAGTACCTCAGGGTTCAGTCCTGGGACCGCTCTTGTTTGGCATCTACTTCTCTGAAGTACAGGCCAACACTAAGGGACTCTGGCTAACAAAGATCGCAGATAACTTGAAACTGGGAGCCATTATTGAAAACCCAAATGATGTGGATATTCTGTAAAAGGGCCTTACAGAAACAGATTCTTGGTGCCAGAGCCATGGGCTCAAGCTTAATGCCAAGAAATGTATAGTTATCCCTTTTGGGAAAAAACATGTACCCATGAATTACCACATAGGTGGCAGAATTTGTAGGTGATGCACATGATCAGGTGATGGCCTCTGCACCAATCAGTGTCCTCCACTTGCTACCTGCATGCTGTGTAGTACTTCCAATTACCACTGTCATGGCAACCAACTACTATAAATCCTTACATCATGTGGGCGTAGTCCCTTTACCTTTCCTGTATGATGGACATCCTTCCTGTGTGTGGGCAGTAGTGTTACAGACAGCAGGTAGCAATATCTCTTACAGGAGAACCTACACACTCAGGCCAGCTACATACTTGTAGGAGGTTTCGGAAAAACAGACAGAATGTGAGTAGTGTTGTCGTCTGCAATGTATAGCACCGGTGTTACAGAGTTTGTGTGTAATTATTAGTTTAACTTGGAATGCAGTCTGTCTGCATAGCTCTCAACTGTGGGCCTATCCTCTTGATGGCCAGAGGTATGCCTATTATGTTTTGTCTGTTCACCACACAGGCCTTGTGTCAGATATATCACTCTCAGTGTGTGTGTTGAGTGCTATCAGTACGTGGCTACATCAATTTCTGTTTCTAACTTCATATTCCTGACTAAAGGTATGTTGCAGACTATCCTGTAACACCAGTGACTTGCTTAATGTATGACAGCAGTTTTACACATATGGGCCTGTGTTCCAGCCTCTGTCCTCCACCTACACACCAGGCTTTGTACATATGATATGCTGTCAGGGGTTGTTATGTAGTGGGCTGTGAGTATGTCATGCTGCCATTCTTGCATCAGTCCACTGCTGTTGTGTCCCCCACACATAATGTGGGGTTGGGTCCATATATGCGTGGGCTTCACCTGCACAATACATGTGTGCCCTTATGCACTCCAGAGGTCAGTGTATGTTACAGTGATATATAGCCCTGCATTATTGAGTCTGGGGGGTGCCCCTTAACTAACCTAGGCTGTTACAACATGTGGGGGTATCAGGGGTAAGCTGCCTTAAGGTACCTGGATGTACATTACCATACAATTCACCTTGGGTAAATGCAGACCTACTGCCTCCCGCCATAAAGACTGTTCTGTTTGTCAGTGTGATTGTGATGGTGTCAGTTATGCCTTGTAATGTAACAGATACATCCCGTTGTGTCAGCTGAGGTCTTTTCTCCATAGGGATTGTGTACAGAGTGTAGTTAAAGGCTGCTGGACTATACAACTGCATTACTTACCATTGATTGATTGGTATCCTGTGGCCCAGTCTGTCTTTACTATTGTACTACTTGATGGCCTTGGCCTGGATAGCAACATATGTAAACCTTTCCAGACTACTGTATTAATATAACTGTTTCACAGTTGAAACTAAAAATACTGCGAGAACGCCAATAAGTGCCTCTACCAATAAAGGAATAAATGCGATAACCAAACTGTGTATCAATCGCGTTTTAATATAATATAACGTAATATAACGTAATATAATGTAAAATAACAAAACAGACAACTCCAAACTAACAGACAAACTGATGGTAAAAAGGACAAACTGGTGGAAAAAGAACAAGCAAACAAACAAGCTAGTTAAGCGCTTTCACCCAAAAAACTGGGCTTTATCAGAACTGGCTTTCAGTTATTACATCACCAAATTTAAGCCTTTTTTGGTGCCAAAAGGAAGTTACAAATTTAAAGTGATATGCACACTACACTAAGAGGTGTTTCATAGTCATAAACCACCTATCAACCATGCTAGTACAAAACACATATAAATAAATAAAACACATCAAATACAAAAATAAGTGCAGAAATAACTAAACCTGCTAAATGTATCTGGCTGATATTCAAATGCCAAAGATGCGATAAATTGAAAACTGTGAAATGAATAAAGTTAATATATATTTTATGCCAACTATAACATAAAATACATAAATGCATTCAGTACATACTATAACACACAATATAAAATATAACTCAAAATGTAGCATGTACTGAGCGATGCTGGACACAATAATATTACACTGTAATATAAAGAAGAATGCATAAAACTGTGTAAAAATTGCATAAAAAATTCCATGAAAATTAATACATTAAAAAATGTGAAATAGGGGCAAAAATTGATGTACTAATTACTGAAAACAAATTTTTTTTTAATTTTTTTAAATTTTTTGAAAAAACATTTTAAAAATGTTTTAAAAAAATAATAACACAAATTTTTTATGCGATAAAAACTAGATGAGATAGTGAATTTTTACATAATCTCCAGAAATGGTTTTACTGAAATGTATTCATTCAGTCCTGGGGGAGTTGTGGCATCTAACAAAATTTGCCACTTCACTTCCTTATATTTCAATAAACCCTTACAATCTCCTCCTTTAGGGTCTGCCTTTATAACTTCTAAAATAATAAATTTAAATATATGGTCAGACCCTTCCCTATCAATATGTCTATTAAGAGCATTATTATTATCTTTAGTCCTTATACAGTATAAATGGTCGTATATCCTTTTCTTAAAATTTCTCTCTGTTTTTCCTATATAAAAACCAGAGCATTTTTGACATTTACTTAGGTAAACAACCATTTTACTGTTACAGTTACCTGCCTTGCTTGTGACTCTACTCCTATGTACATTATCTAGCTGTAAATGTCTTTCTTCCAAAATATGTTTACACTGATTGCAAGACCCACATTTTCTAGTCCCAATCAAAGTACTCAGTCCACTAGTTTTATTACTGTTGATGTTATAATTCTTTAGTTCCACTAACTGTTTGATATTCATCCCCATTCTATAAATAAAATTGGGTCCATTACAAACTATTTTTGGACAAGTGGGTATCATCAGCTAGAATGTACCAAAAATTGCTTATAATTTTCTTAATATGGTCAGTGGCCAAATTAAACTGTACAATACATGCTCTATTAAATCTTTCAGGGTTTAAAATTGTGTCTTTTACTGGAAGTACATTCCCCTCTTGTAAATCACATAATAAAGGTTTGTACCTAATATTTCTAAAATACATTATATAAGTAATTGCGTCTTCCAACATACTGACAGGATATCCTCTTTGTATGAATAAATCTTTTATATATTCCAATTCCACTTTTAAATGTTCATCACCTGATGTCATTCGAGCTGCCCTAACGCATTGTCCCTTGAAAATATTTTTCTTTAATTTTTCTGGGTGGCAGCTGGTGTATTCTAAATAGTTGTTGGAAAAAGTATTTTTTCTATATATAATAGAGTTTAATTTCTGGTCTTGATATGATATAAAAGTGTCCAGGTATGGTACTCCAGTTTTATTAACCGAATGCATAAATTTTAAATATTCACTACTACTATTTAAAAAATTTAAAAATAATTTTGATCTATTCTCATCGGCCTCCCATAAAATATAAATATCATCCAAAAAACGTGAGTAATATGAAATGTATTGAAATAATTCACTGTTGAACAAAACAGTTTCTTCCCAATGAAGCATCACTAGATTAGCGTAAATGGGGGCGCACGCTGCTCCCATCGCGACCCCTCTAATTTGCTTAAAATATTCACCTTCAAAAAAATATAAAGTTATTGTCTAATACAATAGCCATCATTTCTTCTAATAAGCAGGTGTCATCCCATGTCATATTCGCATGTTTCCTTATACGACTGGTGAATGCTTCCAACCCTTTTTCCTTGGGTATACAAGAAAGTAAATCAATTACATCTATGGCCAAAAAATAAATATTGTCAAAATTCCTTTTGATGCTTCATTGGGAAGAAGCTGTTTTGTTCAACAGTGAATTTTTTCAATACATTTCGTATTACTCACGTTTTTTGGATGATATTTATATTTTATGGGAGGCCGATGAGAATAGATTAAAATTATTTTAAAATTTTTTAAATAGTAGTAGTGAATATTTAAAATTTACGCATTTGGTTAATAAAACTGGAGTACCATACCTGGACACTTTTATATCATATCAAGACCAGAAATTAAACTCTATTATATATAGAAAAAATACTTTTTCCAACAACTATTTAGAATACACCAGATGCCACCCAGAAAAATTAAAGAAAAATATTTTCAAGGGACAATGTGTTAGGGCAGCTCGAATGACATCAGGTGATGAACATTTAAAAGTGGAATTGGAATATATAAAAGATTTATTCATACAAAGAGGATTTCCTATCAGTATGTTGGAAGACGTAATTACTTATATAATGTATTTTAGAAATATTAGGTACAAACCTTTATTAGGTAGTCAGTCTATGTGTGATTTACAAGAGGGGAATGTACTTCCAGTAAAAGACACAATTTTAAACCCTGAAAGATTTAATAGAGCATATATTGTACAGTTTAATTTGGCCACTGACCATATTAAGAAAATTATAAGTAATTTTTGGTACATTCTAGCTGATGATACCCACTTATCCAAAATAGTTTGTAATGGACCCAATTTTATTTATAGAATGGGATGAATATCAAACAGTTAGTGGAACTAAAGAATTATAACATCAACAGTAATAAAACTAGTGGACTGAGTACTTTGATTGGGACTAGAAAATGTGGGTCTTACAATCAGTGTAAACATATTTTGGAAGAAAGACATTTACAGCTAGATAATGTACATAGGAGTAGAATCATAAGCAAGGCAGTTAACTGTAACAGTAAAATGGTTGTTTACCTAAGTAAATGTCAAAAATGCTCTGGTTTTTATATAGGAAAAACAGAGAGAAATTTTAGGAAAAGGATATACGACCATTTATACTGTATAAGGACTAAAGATAATGATAATGCTCTTTATAGACATATTTATAGGGAAGGGTCTGACCATATATTTAAATTTATTATTTTAGAAGTTATAAAGGCAGACCCTAAAGGAGGAGATTGTAAGGGTTTATTGAAATATAAGGAAGTGAAGTGACAAATTTTGTTAGACGCCACAACTCCCCCAGGACTGAATGAATACATTTCAGTAAAACCATTTCTGGAGATTATGTAAAAATTCACTATCTCATCTAGTTTTTATTGCATAAAAAATTTGCATTATTATTTTTTTAAAACATTTTTCAAAAAATTTTAAAAAATTAAAAAAATTTTTTTTTCAGTAATTAGTACATCAATTTTTGCCCCTTTTTCACATTTTTTAATGTATTAATTTTCATGGAATTTTTTATACAATTTGTATGCAGTTTTACGCATTCTTATTTATATTACAGTGTGATATTATTGTGTCCAGCATCGCTCAGTACATGCTACATTTTGAGTTATATTTTATATTGTGTGTTATAGTATGTACTGAATGCATTTATGTATTTTATGTTATAGTTGGCATAAAATATATATTAACTTTATTCATTTCACAGTTTTCAATTTTTCGCATCTTTGGCATTTGAATATCAGCCAGATGCATTTAGCAGGTTTAGTTATTTCTGCACTTATTTTTGTATTTGATGTGTTTTATTTATTTATATGTGTTTTGTACTAGCATGGTTGATAGGTGGTTTATGACTATGAAACACCTCTTAGTGTAGTGTGCATATCACTTTAAATTTGTAACTTCCTTTTGGTGCCAAAAAAGGCTTAAATTTGGTGATGTAATAACTGAAAGCCAGTTCTGATGAAGCCCAGTTTTTTGGGTAAAAGCGCTTAACTTGCTTGTTTGTTTGCTTGTTCTTTTTCCACCAGTTTGTCCTTTTTGCCATCAGTTTGTCTGTTAGTTTGGAGTTGTCCGTTTTGTTATTTTATGTTATATTACGTTATATTATATTAAAACGCGATTGATACACAGTTTGGTTATCGCGTTTATTCCTTTATTGGTAGAGGCACTTATTGGCGTTCTCGCAGTATTTTTAGTTTCAGTTGTCATTGCA
>NC_056728.1:1849325631-1849354216 GCF_019279795.1 Protopterus annectens
CTCAGACCTAGCAACAGGTGATAGCTTCCTTTCTGCACCCGCTCTAAGGGGGGGTGAGCCCCATCCCCTGAGGCAGATCCACCCGAAGGTGGTGCAGGACCAATAGACGAGGAGGTCCTGGGTTTGGCCCCAGATGTGCTGGTGCCCGGTGCCACGGCCAGCTGAGGTGTGATAGGTGGGTCCACTGGGACCCGGATTCCCATATGTGCTATGGTGGTTAAGGTGTATCAACATATGTGGGTTAGTAATAGTCAGCACATTCCAGGGTTAGGTATAACAGCATGCATAGATATTTCCATTTACCCAGACACCAGACATGGAACAGATGCATAACAAATGCAACACATGCATATATGGGACCACAGTGGTAATAACAACAGCATGTAGATACATTGATAGCACCAAGGCACCAATGTTGCAATATTTCACCATAGCACATGCATGGAAACAGTTTTAAATAATTATCAACCAATAGGACATATGTCCCAACATAATAGTGGAGGCATCACATACCAGTTGAGGTGGGTATGTAGTGTATTGTTGGAGATATGGTGGGGGAGAGAGAGATGTCAATTAACCAGCATATTCCTGTAGTTCACATTACTTTACTAGTCAGTGCTGTTATCTGTACCTTACAGGTATTACTACACTACCCTATTGCCTTAGTTTGGACAGTGACACCCATGCAGATGGACAATAGAGGTATGACTGCTGAATCCTACACAAATGCACTTTATAAGCACTTACACCAGTGCATGGATCATGCTATCCCTAATTGAACCAAGATGTTATCCTCCAAAAAAAGGAAGCCAATCTGGTGGTCCTCTACCATAAACAAACTCTACAACAGAAGAAAGAAACTGTTGCAAAAAAGAGTAAAATCCCATGACTGGAGGAACTCTCTGGTCAACCTCAGTAAGAAACTGAGATCCCTCATAAAATCCTCCAAAGCTAGTTACAAAAACAAAATTGCCACTGACTCTAAAGACAACCACAAAGCATTCTATAGCTATGTCAAGAATATCAATGGGAACACTCAGATCTGCTCTGAGTTACAGCACAATGGCACTAAATATACAGAACCAACTGATATTGCCAACATTCTAGCAGATAGGTTCAGTGCTAACTTTACCCCCCCTCTCACCCCCTAGAGGGCCCATCTCTATACCGGAAGAATGCAAAGTTCCTATAATCACAGCTGCACAGGTAAAAAACACACTCTCCAAAGCCAAGAACACAGCATCCATGGGACCTGACAATATCTCAGGCTGCGTTCTACACGAACTACAGAATGAACTGGCACCCTACCTAAGTACCATGTTCAATCATAGCCTCACCTCAGGCTTTGTACCCACTGAATGACGCACCGCGATGGTTATCCCACTCCACAAAGGGGGAGCCACGACAGACTCTGGGAACTACTGCCCCATTAGCCTGATGAGCCTGATCTGCAAGGCCATGGAACGTATCATCGTGGAACTCATAAACAAAGACACTGGTAATCTCCAAACTCTGGACCCTACCCAGTTTGGATTTGTAAAAGGTAGATCATGTCTCCTAAACCTGATTGACTTCTTTGAAGCAGTCACCAAAGCCATAGATGAGGGTAAAATGGTTCACACAGCTTATCTAGATCTCCCCAAGGCTTTCGGCACCATCCCCCACTCTGGAATTATAGATAAGCTCACTAAACTAGGTATAAATCCCTATGTCACAAGATGGGTTGCCAACTGGCTCACGGACAACTGTGAAAGTAGCGGATTCCAAATCTGACTTCAGACCAGTGACAAGTGGAGTACCACAGGATTCAGTCCTGGGTCCTCTCCTGTTTGGTATCTACTTCTCTGAAGTGCAGGCTAACACAGAAGGTCTTTGGCTAACAAAGTTTGCAGATGACTGCAAACTAGGAGCCATAATCGAAACTCCTAATGATTTGGACAAACTACAAAAGGGCCTCACTGAGACAGATACCTGGTGTCAAAGCCATGGCCTGAAGCTCAATGCCAAAAAGTGTATTGTAATCCCCTTTGGTAAAAACTCTGTACCCATGAACTACCACATAGCTGGTAGTCTACTTAATGCTGAAAATGTGATAAGAGACCTTGGGACACAGGTGGATAGTAGTCTCTCTTTTGATAATCACATTGCATCGCCACAGTGGTCAGGAAATCCTTCTACGTGGCTCATCTCATCACAAAAGGATTCTCATCCAGAAAAAAAGAGGTCATTGTTCCCCTCTCCTCATCACTCATTAGACCCATTATAGAGTACAATGCCCCTTTTGGTATGTACCTCACAAGACATCTACAACAACTGGAAAGACCACAGAAATACCTCACAAAGAGGATTACTGGCCTCAAACAGATGCCCTACGCAGACCGTCTCAAAAAACTGCTTTACTCCATCGCATATCGCCTATTCAGGGGAGATCTCTGCCTAACATACAAAGCTATGTCAAACCCAGAGCTGTTGGACATGCTCCACTTAAAGAAATCCCAATCCCGCTGAGCTGCACGCTCTAGGGACCTAAACCTTGTCACCACAATAAACAGAACATGCTGGAGGGATAGATTCCTGTCCCAGAGACTTCTCATACTCTGGAACAGACTACCTATCTATGTCAAACAGAGCTCCTCATTAGCACTCTTCAAGAAAAATCTTGATGATTGGATGGGAAATGGGAAATTCACCCCAGGGATCACTTCTGTGGCTCTGCTCGACAGGGGCACAGGAAAATAATTTTCTTGGGTGGCGAAAGCCAGGGTACATTTTTTGGCTAGGCTTATATAGGCCCTAGGGCCAATAGCCTAGTACCTACCTATGAACCTATGAACCTATGATATGGCTATAATAATCTTTATACATGAACTGGTTTTACCTGCAGTATACACCTCTTACCTGGTATACCTGTGGAAGAAATGTTTGTTAACACTAACTAACTGTTTCTACACATACTCCCAGATTCCAGCATTCCATGGAAGTTGCTAGTGTGCCAGCTTTGTTCTCATACATGTCTGACAATCAGTTGTATTTCCTGTTTACTGCCTATACGTCTGGGATCATCCCACTGATTTCCCAGGGGGACAGAGTGACAGGCAGCAGATATGGGCTAATTTACTGGACATTCTGGACAGTTGTGGGGTATGATTCTGTATGCAGACTACTACTACTCTCAGGATTCGAGCCATGGCTGTGTGTGCTAAAAATACAACAGTTCACATCTCTGTTGCTTGTGCTATTTGGAGTTTGTTGTCTGCCTTTTCACTGTTTTCTGTCTATGTGTCTCTCAGTTGTACTAACTGAACTCTGGGGATTACTCCAGTCATATACAGACATTCTTACACATTCTATTTATGTTGCACAGTATGGGTAACAGTGCTTAATACAACAGTACTATTAAGTGATTGAAAATCTACATTACCATGTGATACCAGAGGATACACATGCAGTCCAGCAGTTAGACCTTTATTGTCAGGCTATTATGCTTTTATTTGCATACAAACTATATGAGACTCTTCCTGCCATATTCTCCGGTGTATGCAGTACTTGCCTTAAACAATACAGGTTTTATACTGGCAATTAATTTACTAATACTTTTAGATTTATTTCCTATGACAGTACATGCAAGAGTATTCCTAAACTGCCTCACATTGCAACCTCTCCAGGTGACAGCCATGGGCCTTCTGGTTCCCAGCTTGCTCACTTGCCACTGTGAAGGACATAAGAGGAATATTTAGCCATACCTATCTGTAATATGCATGAGCTGGCAATTATTAAACAGTTAGTGGAGTGATACTTACACACAGCTGGGGCCTCCCCTATCGTCCTAGCCTCTTGGATCCACTGATCCTACAGATGCCCCTTTTGCCACTTCAGGTTGGCATAGTGATGCCTGACCTGATCACCAGATTGGGGTATGCCAGTGGCACTGGTGAAGTCACGGATGGAACGGTCCCAGGCTTCTGCCTTATAGTGGGAACCCTGGTACTGGCCCTGCAGCAGTCTCTGCTCATGGTCTTTGTCAAGGAGTCCTGCCATGACTCTGGACTCCTGGATGCCCCAGTGCTGCACCTGGAAGCACACTCCCTCTCCCCTTTCTGCCATGGTGCCTGCAAGGGGAAGCTACAGCTAGTTATGAGATGTATTCCCACCTGTTGGGTTTAAATAGGGCTGAATTCCTGCACTTTGCCATGATTGGCCCGATTTGAAAAGGCTAAGCTATGGGCAAACCTGTTTACCTAAGGTTGGCGTTGGGGTATACCACTGGGCACATTGAGTTAGCTGGCCTACACATTGCTTACACCACCTAAGCTGGCCTGTGCAATGCTTAGCATTGCTTAAAATTGACTTTGCATTATATTTGCTTTTTGGCATTGATTTATTATTCATTACATCTTATATATATGTCTGGTATCCATGATTCATGTGTATGTACACTGTATGGAATCCTTGTGTTTAGTAGGGGACTTCAACACTCTATTACATTTACACCTCACATCTGGCCTTACTTCAGTACTCCAGTTCACATATTTATGTTATTTAGCAGGTTATAAAACATATGACTGTATACTGATTCCTTTCACATGTTCAGTTTGATTTTACTATAGTGAGGGTTTGTTTGGTGATACCTCACTCTTATGCGCTGCTGTGATGGCTTGGTGGTTAACTGCTATGACTATAGAGTCCTGGGTTCAAGACCTGCAAGGTTGTTCATTTTGTTGCTGGGCAGAAGAGCAGTTGTTGGATATAGAGTGATAAAGGCACTTTTAAGCACTTGTTATGGGGTTTGAGTGGGTTTGCACAAGGGTAAGCAATGCTAACCTCCAGTTAAATATGCTTACAGAGAGTTAGCTTCAATATTACATAACCTGTGTGTGCATTGCTTTTCCCCATGCAAACAGGCTTAAACCCGCTTACTTGTGCTTACATATGCTTAGTCCTGCTTATTACTGCTTAATACTGCTTACACTTTCTTACTAGTGGTTACTCCCACTTACCACTGCACTAATTTAGGTAGTAATGTCTAATGGTTCTTGGGAAGGTGGGGGATTTGGAAGATGTATGGAGTTATCATTCATTACACATTTTACCTTCCATTTGTATCCATGATTCCTGTGTACATATACTGTTTGGGCACATGTGATTATCTGTGGACTTTGCAACATTATGACACTGACACCTCACATCTGCATTTAATGCAGTACTCCAGTTCACAAATATTCTGTTATTTAGTAGGTTATGCAACTAAAATATTGGTCACAATGTGATTTGACATGGAAAATGGAATATGCTGTAGTGGGACTCAAACAGGGAATGCTTGCTCATAAGGCAAATACTCTGCCCACTACACTATTGCTATACTGCTTCACTTGCATATATCTTCCTTGTTATCCTCTTCAGCCATTTAAGCTGCATTAACTGTAGCTAAGGGATGGGCAAACCCGCCCACCTACGGTTAAATTTAATCTGTTTCATAAAAATAAAAAATGGTATGTTTATATTGTGTATTTACTATTGCTGTTGTACACGTGGGGGGATGTTGCTGGGGGCATGCAGACACCTATGAGTGGCCTCACTCATTCTTTTGGGCTTTCTGCTGTTCTTCATTGTGAGGGAGTGTACATTCTGAGAGCTCTGCTCTCAGACACGCCCCCTGCACTCTTACACAGCCTATGTAAGATTAGGAGCTCAGGCAGCACGTCTTCATTAGTATGTATGGCGCACTGCCGTCCTGCTCCTAAACGGCCACTTCCATGCAGGACTAAGCTAGTCCTGCAGAGAAAAGTAGTAAATCCAGGGGAGAGTATTTCAGTTAGTGCAGTGTTTAAAAACACTGTTTGAGTTGTAAGGTATATGAAAACTTTGCTACAGTTTCACAGTTTTGCACACTACACAACTATGTCACTAACTAACCACACCTTTGTTTTACCCTGTGCAAGACAGCAAGAATGAGCAATCTCAAGAAATTGCAATGATATAGCACATGATTGATTGCACATGCAAAAATCTGAGGAAAAAAGTTTGTGGGCTTGTACTAAAAAAATATGATATCAGTAACTTATCTATAGGATGTATTAGTAGAAACATCACAAAAAGGTCAACAATCTATATATCCTTTCTCTATGGTTAGAAACAATGAAGACAGGATTAATCAGGGGTGGCAGGAGCTGCAGTTGTATGCCTGTTTTATTTTTTCAGCACTGCAATGCAACATAATGACTGGAGCATTACTGGATACCAGTTGAGCTTCATATACTACTTTTTCCTGATATTACATTTGTCACTAGAATGGCAAGAAGAACTGAAATACCCAAATACAATAAGACAGAAGATAATTCCTACTAAATCTGTTCCTCAGTGCCCAATCATAACCAAGCAAAGGGAACATTCCTTCAACAAATTACACCTATGCTTTAACAAAGATTCTAATTTTGTTAAAAATATGCAAGCAAATGCTGACATAGTGCTGGTGCCCTGATTTCTTTCTTTCTTTCTTTATCAAGAGAATAGCATGTTTTCTTTACTGTTATGTACGTCTTTTTTATTTGCTTCCATTTTTATTTCATGGGTTGGTTGACTAGATGAAAAGATTGGAAAAGAATAAGTGTGTTAAAAGATGACAAAATGTGTTCAAATTTGTACACAATTTGTATTCTCTTTCTCACCCATGGTCTGAGCAAACCTTGCATGAAAGTGAAAATCTCTCAGTAATTCCTAGTATTTCTTTATAAAATATGCATGTGGCCTTGACAACGGTGAATGACGTCCCTTGGGAAGCAATGGTCTAAGGTTCTGGTTCCTGAATTGAAGGAAAACTGAATTCTAATAACTCAACTGTTTAATGAAAAGGAAGAGTTAGTGTTTGTAAGGCATAACACAAGCTGATCACAGACCAAGTACAAGACAGTAAAAGAAAGCAACTTCCTAGAATGATATTTGCAATGGACTATCCTGCAAGAGACAGACAATTATCTAAATGCAACCATTTCAGATAGAGGAAAGCCAGTTGTAGTTTAACAATGAGATAGATAGGAAAACAGCATGCTTTCTTCATAGCTGGCTCCTTGGCAGAGGGTTGAAGCCCTGACAATGATCCATATGACTTAGATTTGTTTAGGAACCCAGGCAATGAATGAACCAACCAGAAAGGGTAAGCATGAGCAGCCTATTGGTGGGAGTGAGAAAGGAGGCCCACTCTGCTGTTATGCTGATTCTTACACTTTAGTGGGACTTTAGCACATGGCATACAGCCTAAGGGCATGCAATCAACTGTGATAGAAAGCAGTGCTGTAAAGGGTTATAATGTTATTATAAGAAAACCCTGATGGCTGCAGGGATGAATGGTCTGCTATGATTATCTCTTATCCAGTGGAGGAATGACTAAGTTGATTGATGGAGGGCTGCTAGTTGGCATGGCAACGAAATAAAAATTACATAAAAATCACACCTTCTTTAAAGCTTCACACTGATGCCCTCTTCTATGTGAACAAGAAAGAAGTAATAATTGCATTCAGAGAAACTCAGAGACCTTGGAAGTCAGTAAGCTTTATAAGAAGCATCTCATATTATACAGTAGGAATAAGGACCATTCCCTTTTAGAATAAGGACCCTCCTTCCCAGTAGCCCTTCTCCGTTCTGCTTTTAAAGAACTGGAATCCAAATACAAAGTATGTAGTAGGGCATCAATTTAGGAAAGGGTCCTGCTAACATGCTCAGTGAAAGAGACAGGTCAAGGTATACATATTAAAGCAGGAAATATAACTTCTATTTTAAATACCTTGGTGTGGACTAAGCATACTCACTCAGGCAGTATTACATAATTGAATTACTATCACCAGAGCGTGATATACCAGTGCTTCTTCAGTGGCTATTCAAGCTTTGACCAGAGTTAATACAAACTGCACTTTGAAACCGCAGCTACTAGCCCTGTCTCTGACCCACACAATGTAAACAGAATTATTCAAATCAAGTACAGCTGTTTGGTAAATACAGAGAAATGTGCTTATGACTGCAAGAGGTTTCTGAACTGCTTCTTGAAGATTCAAAACGATAGTTTTTAACACCATCCAACCCAGCCTAGTGTTCATTTAACACATCCTCCAATCACGTTAATCATAATGTTTCACTTGTTTAATTATGCTTCCAGTGTAATTACCAAGATCTTGCGAAAAGGATGATAATTTCAGTATGGTGACCATGTAGAGAACAATACAACATCGGCAAAACTTTGTCATGCTGCTACGTAGCTGTTTTCAGAATTACAAACACACACACAAATGGATTGTTGCATGTTCTAAGCAATGCTTCCTTCAGTTCTAGAACAGCTCTTGATGTTCCCCTTCATACATTTTCCTTCAATTCTAGAACAGCTCTTGATGTTCCCCTTCATACAGAGTGACACTGGCCCAGTCATTCTTTAATTACAGGCATGTTTTATCTCTAGCATGCATACGGTGCCAAACTGCTGAGAGAAGCATCAAAGTGCTGTTCATTTACAACTGTTTCCTGTTTGATTCTTTGACATGTACTACCCCTGTAATTGTTTTAGCATATGTGCACTTTTACAGTTGTACCCAACAGGTGACTCACTGTTGATTGAGATGCTTTGACGGGTGGCATAAGGACCTGCAGGAAATAACATCAAATATTTTTCCTGTGTAATGTCCTCTTAGCGTGGTTGTATGGAAGAATAAATTTACAGTGGCAAGTATGTGTGAGGTGGATGGCTTCATTTCCTGTAACTGATTTAGTTATTTATCCAGCCTGTTTCCTGTTTTACTTAAATGCTATGACTCTTACTTAGGTGACAGTACCACCATAAGACAAAACCTCTTCCGCAAGTTACAGAGTACTTCTTGTGTTTTGATTTGAAGTTACAGTACTGCATTGGAAAGTTAGTTATTAAAGTATGCTTTAGATTAAATCAACACAAACATACTTGGCAGTACAGACATACCTTTTCACCATTCCAGTCCTGTTGTAAAGCAAAATATTCAAACATCTGACTAGCTTATGTAAACATTTGTGGTTTGCATCAATTTCATAGGAAAGCATAAATGCATGCACTCTGATTTCAGCTCAAACATTTGGAAATGGGCCAGAATTTTTTCACAAAATGAATGTAAAAAAAAAATGCATGCAGCAGATCTTGAACAAACATAAGAACATTTATTTTCCAAAAACTTAATTCTTCTGAGTTGTATCACAGGGATTACATTATTCTTTGTTTTACTGGTTATAAAGATATAATGCAGTTATTTTGTACTGTGTTCATATTGTAACACATATGCACTGTGTTATGGTTCTTAGCCTCACAAGTCATCTTCATTTTTACTTATTGTCTGTTAATATTAAACAAACTATGCCTTCTTTATGATAATAACTATAAATTAAATCAGGTATGTTTTACTTCATAAAACTTCCCATACAAATGTACCTTGTCAGTTTTTGTTTTACTTTGTTCTACACATTTCACACTTAATCAAATCAAAGAATGTGAATTTCTTCTTTATCAGTGTACATACATCAAGAAGTTTTTGAGTTTTTAAACTGTCTATGTAACTGTACCCCTCTGGCTTTCCACATCAGTTGTTAGAGCATGAAAGTGTTTTAGATATATAAAGCAGGTGAGAAGGCAGGGACTTTAACAACAGTTCACCTATACCTTTTCCCTTTGAATTAATATTTATTTTCATTATTTATATCAAATAAAATGATGGTACTGTAAATGCTACATAAACTCGCTTATAATCAAGGTGTAAGATGTGTTTGTCTCCTCCTTTGCACTTAATCAATATCTTAACTTGTTGAGTCATTGACTGTCCTTCATCCCAACCATCTAATTACCACATGCATCATATGCTATAATGCTACCTTCTGGGACTAAAGACATCCAAGTGAGGATGAGCATATCTAGACTACCTTCAAGTGAAGCGATGATTCCCATATGCCTCTTCGAGCAAGAGGGTACATAAAGCCTTAATTCCTCAGTGGAATGATATTTCTCAGTAGTAATGCATGCACAATAAACAACAATAATTCCACTGTGGGGCTTTATGGAACCTCTCAGTGCAGGGAAAGACTCCATCTTCTGTGCAATAGAACAGAATGAAACAACTTGATTTAAGACCAGAACTACAACAGCCTAATAGATTTGAATATTTATACAAAACTGTAACCTATGGTTCCTTTTTGCAGATTTTACATTTTCTAGGTAGGCATATCACTATTTTAGTATAAATGCACACATATTTGTAGTGATGATCTCCCTTCTCCTATTCCAAGTATAATAGACATTCACATACAGGTGTGTGTGTGTGTGTGTGTGTGTGTGTGTGTGTGTGTGTGTGTGTGTGTGTGTGTGTGTGTGTGTGTGTTTGTGAATGCTGTAAAATTCATCTAAATGGAGACAAACTGAAGCACTTGCTGTAAGAATATTCAAGTATGAGTTGCACTTCCTCAACATTTTCTTCATTGGTGTTAGATCTTCAGCAATAGGCTGCTTTTCTTGTGAAATGGAAAAAGGAATATATTTTCTCACCAGCTGTCTGTATATTATCTCATATTTACTGTGGCAAGCAAACTCTGAATGTGTAACCTCCCTATACTATTGAAAGCCTAGAGTGCACATAATTAGTATGTTATAGTTAACAGTGACATATTGCAAAATGCCTGCGAACAAAGGAAGGTTTCTTCTAGGTAAGGAAGGTTTTTTTCAGGCAACATCAAGATATGCCATGAGAGAAACATGTTAAAGCAAGATGGGTTTCAAAGTGGGGCTTGAAGGAATGAGGGGTGACAGCAGGCATGTCAGTTGCTTCTTAGAGTGCATAATTTTAATATAGTGGATGGGATTCTGAAAAGTCTTAGATGGTACCACTGGAAAGTTTGTGGAGTAGTTAAATGGGCAATGTAGCAAACAGCATTCATGCCTGATATGCATTTGATGACCTCCCCTGGACCAGTAATCAAGGAACCTCAATCCTCACCGCTGGCACCAGTGGGGGATGTACACTGGAAGGATGATAAGTACATGCACAGTATTTCCAGATGCAGCTCTCCGCATCAAGTGCAATTTCCCTTAAGAGCACACAGAGACCACAGTCAGTCCAAGGTTGGTTTATCACTCTTTCACCAGATCCCCAATTAGACTCCTCACTGGCACAGCTATAGAGTTGAGATCTCAGCTGAGTGACCAAGCCAAGACCTCCAGCACTTTCTGTGTCCAACCCGTGCTTCATGTCCCTGCCCAAGTAGCTGACACACACACACATACACAAACACACACACACACACACACACACACACACACACACACACACACACACACACACACACACACACACTCTTTCAGGTTTGATTTACATGCATACACACACCTTTGAAAGGCTGGTACAGGTTTACTAGTTATGCCTCCTTCTGCCCAGACTATAAGGTAGTTGTTATTGCCACCAGTCACTCCTTATCAGCTACTTTAAGGCCCTTAACAAACAGTATCCAAGTTTTCTTTGTAATATTAATATTAACACAAATGGTAGTTTGACCAAGAACAAGGCTACTAGGAGTGGCCCACATTGAGTTACCAAATAAATATGCAAGTACTCTCAAAACTTAAATATCTCTACACAGATCAGCCACAATGAAAGGTTTACATGTATTTAATAATAAATAACAAAATAACAAGACAATACTAAATATATATATTTATATATTCACAGTGACATCAGAGTTCCAAACCTACAGGAAATATTTTAAATAACATTATACAGTCTAAAATAAACAAAGAAAAACATCTAAACTAAGCTTTACTATATTCTTGACTGTATCTAAGAGAATTCCTATTCCCTAGTAACTTACTATTAGAGCAAGGCAGATGTGGTCAATGGATCTTCTAGCTGTTGTCAGGTCCAAGACAGAATGCAGAATGCTTTGTCCACTAAGAGACTTCTCAAATTAATATATCAAATATTACTGCTGGGATAACTTGCAGAATAACATCATTTGTTGTCACCAGACTGCTAGTTCCATGCCAAACAACCATTGATGAAGCTGGCAGTATTTAGCATCTACCTATAAAATATACAGACAGGGCTTCTCTTCAGATCTCTGGCAGATGCTGGAAGTCATAAATAATTGCATTCTTTCATGCTTTCAAAACGAGTAATTAATTCACCCTAAAGACAATACAGAAAGTTTCCTAGTACGATCATTGTGTCTCTTGCTTTATTGAAAACTGAAGGATACAATCTTTTATGGCCTAGCCATAAAGTAATTTAATTTCAGTTATTTTTCTGAAGTTAACCTCCTGTATTCCTGTTTCCACTGTTAAAATGTATACAGTTAAACAGTTACAATAGTGCATGCACATTCCTTTTTCTTCCAGTAGAGCACACTATGGCTACATTTCAAACAGCACTCTGCAAATACCCTTTTTTAACACATGCTTCTATATAAGCAGTTTGATATACACATGACATGCAGTTCCACTACATTTGTAACACAAGCATCTTGTATGAATCATTTAGATATTCACCAATGACATAATTATTTCCAGCTAGGTGGGCTGGCAGTATCTCCTTTCATCACACTTCTTCCCCCCTTCAAAATCTCAAGCTAGGTTTTCAAGTGACACTTCAGAAACATTGCTTGAGAGGAATGAGCCTGTCTGGGAATACATCACCCCATTCCCTGTCTTGATATCCCAGCTGCCTTTGCATTGCTGACCCCTTTACAGTGTTGCACTGCCATATCATATGCCTGCAACTCTAGGTTCCACCATAGTAACTTGGGATTTTGTTGGCTGATTCCCTGTAGCCAAACCCCCCCCCCAGACTTCTCCTTCCTTCTACTGAAGATATTTAGCACAAGAGCCTCCCTATCATGGTAAGGTTTCATCATGTTAACATGGTACATTTTTTGCCCCTGCCTCCTGCATAGCAGTTTGACCATGTAGTTAACATCACTAACCTTCTTTACCACTTTGAAGGGTACCTCCCAAGCTGCCAGCAGCCTGTTGTGTCTGATGGGAATGAGAACCACAACCTGCTCCCCACAGCATACTCTCTACTTCAAGCATTCCTGTCATATCAGACCTTTTCCTGCTGTTGGGTTTCTGCCAGGTTCTCATGGGCCAAGCCCATGAGTTCCCTGAGCCTTGTCCTGAGGTTTAGAATATATGCCACAACAGATCATTGTGGGATTCACACTCACCCTTCCACTCATTGCAAATCAAATCTAGAGGTCCCCTCATCCTATGCCCATACAGCAACTCAAAAGGTGAGAAACCTGTAAATTCCTGGGGCACCTCTCTATAAGCAAACAGCAGATGGGGCAAATATTTGTCCCACTCCCTCTTAAACTGGTCTGAAAATGCCCGTGCCATGGAATTTAGTGTAGAGTTTAACTTCTCCACCAGACCATTAGTCTGGGGATGGTATGGGGTGGTCTTTAGGTGTTTCACCCCACAGTGCTCCCACAGACAAGCTAGCAGGTCTGACATGAAATTGACACCTCTGTCAGCCAGTATTGATTTTGGGAAACCTACCCAACTGAAAGTCCCTAACAAAGCATTTGCCACCTTTTCTGCCTCAATGGAGGACAGCTCCACCACCGCAGGGTATCTCGTAGCATAATCTACTACCACTAGGATATACTTCTTCCCTGTGGAAATTGGTTTACTCAGAGGCCCACACTATCCACAGCTACCTCCTGAAACAGCTCCTCAATCACAGGCAAAAGCATCAAAGGAGTTTCCATCTTGTCTCCTGCCTTGCCTACTTTTATAACTGCTCATAGGTCCTGCAGTACCCTGTTACATCCTTGGAAATCCCAGACCAATAAAAGTTCTGCACAATACGTCTGTTTGTACACTTTATGCCCATGTGATCTGCAAAGAGAATGTCATGGGCTATGGCTAGAAGTGTCAGACAGTAGGCTCTGGGTACTACCAACTGCTGTATTACCTCAACCTTCCAGCCCTCCTTCTAGGGTCTAGTCTCTGTACATTAACCCTTTGCCCCAGTATACAGATTCCTCTTTTCCTTGAGAATCAGGCACCACCCTGGTTACCTCCCTCAAGCCTTGTAATGTAGGGTGTGAGAGCTGAGCCTGTCTCAACTATCTCTTTGTAACCCTTCCCAGCTCCCCTTCCATAGGAAGTCTGGTATCATCTGATGGCAGTGCCTCAGTGTCAGGCTAGGTACTACTACTCATGTCTACTCTTCCAGTCACTCTGTCAAAGGGAACATCAGTACCCACAAACAGCTGTGGCTCACCTTCAGTCTCACTGCTACAGGGTAACTCCCTCTCTAAAGTAACCACCTCAGCAGTACTGGCTTCAAGTTGTCACCTGTCTGGGTCCCCCCAGGCTATCAGACCTACATGCTTGTCTCCAAGCCTGACTACATGTAACTGCATGCACACAAGGTACTGCATTATCACAACTATTCCCTATCAGGATATCTACAGGGATATCCTCAAACACACCTACTTGCTGGCTTCCTTGTCCATCTTCCCAGTCAAGGTGACCCCTGGCCAAAGGTATTTGGAATGTGACCCTGCTAAGCTCTGACTGCAGTAGACTGCCCAAGCAAGTAGTGCTCCTCTTTAAGCATTGCAGTCTTCACAGTGCTTAGGTCAGAGGCTGTGTCTCTCTTAGCAGTGGCCTGTTTCCCATCTACTAAGATAAGAGATAACCTCTTGTAGTAGTTTGGTACCCTTGTTTTCTCCAGACAACTTAAGGCTGGCATTCTGTCATTTTCACTTGCTGGCTCCACTACATTGTGTTCCCCACCTTGCCTCCATGGACATCTATATGCTACATGGCCCCACTGGTTACATTTAAAACATTTAACCCTTGATCCTGGCCATATACCTAAACTAGTGACTTCCCCTGTTACTTGCGGACTCTGTTGGGGCAATTTAAACTGCCCACCATGGGTTCCCTTAGACCCATGTGCAACACTGAGTATCCCTCTCCTGTGCAGTGATGCCCTGTATGCTAGGCATGGGTCTCCTTTTTCCCCAACTCATCTGTGGTATTAAATTCCCTATCTGCCAACCAGATTCTCATGTCCTCAGGCAAAGTGCTAAGGGCTTGTTCTCTCATCAAAAGGTCTGCTAGCCCTTCAAAAGTGGTGACCTGACACCCACTCACCCATCTATGAAAATAAGTATTTAGCTCAGCAATATATTCACATATATACTTTCATCTGCCTTGCATCTATGCTCACAAAACTTTTTTCTATAAGCTTCAGGTGTTAACTTAAAACACTCTAATAAACAATTTTCAACAGTATTATAAATTAAGTAATCAGCATCAGACAATTTACAAACAGCAGTTACAGCTTTACCATGGAGTAAGGGGGTCAGGAACCGTACCCAGAGCCCTTGGTCAACATTATATTGTTTACAAACCCTTTCAAACATATGAATAAAACTATCAAAATCATCACCCTCTGTAAATTGTAGAAGAAATGTACTGACCTGTTCAGTTATTCCCTTCCCCATTACCTCCATGACTCTGGTGAAGAGTCACCATCTGCTTTTTATGTTGTCTCTGCCTCTCATTTTCTTCATTTTCCAGATGTCTCAGTCTCTCTGCTGATTCTGCTTCAACCTCCAAGTGCCGCAGTCTCTCTACTGATTCTAGTTCTAAATGTTTGGCTCCAGTTCAAGTCTCTTTAACTCAAGACATATTTTAAGTCCTCTGAGGCAATGTTTAACTGTCCATTTTCTGAGAGTTGTACATCCTCAAGGCCAGTTTGGCTGTCTTCCTGGTTGCTGGTCTGTGATGTAGCTGTGACTAAGGCTAGAAACATTTTCACTTTAGTCAGGTTAGCATGCACCAGTCCTTTAGCTTGGCACATCTCAGCCAACTGGCTCCTTGTCAGCTTGCCATAATCCTCTGCTGACATCCTTGAATGCTCTTCCTAAATAAGCTAACAAAAAATAAATAAAACTATTCTGATATGAAACTCTGAATGCCCACAATGTTGCTTCTTGAAAGTACAAACACCTTCTTTAGTAACCACTATTTACAGGCTACAGTAATTCAATATCCACACCACTGACCACCAAAATGTGATGGGGATATCCCACCACTGCCATCAATATGTGATAACCCCCCACTGGACCAGTAATCAAAGAACCTCAATCCTCACCACTGGCACTAGTGGGGATGTACACTGGGAGGATGACAAGTACACACAAATTATTTCCAGATGCAACTCTCTTCATCACATGGAATTTCCCTTAAGATCACACAGAGACCACAGTCAGTCCAGGGCTAGTTTCTCACTCTTTCTTCAAATCCTCAGTAAGACTCCCCACTGGCACAGCTATAGAGTTAACGTCTCAGTTCAATGACCAAGCCAAGACCTCTTAAACCCTCTCTGTCTAAACAGTGCTTCATGTTCCTGCCCAAATAGCTGACACAAGCACTCTTTGAGGTTTGATTTATGCACACACACACACACACACACACACACACACACACACACACACACCTGGGAAAGGCTGGCACAGGTTTACTAGCTATGCTGCCTTCTGCCGAGACTATAAGATAGTTATTACTACCACAAGCCTTATCAGCTACTTTAAGGCCCTTAACAAAGGGTGTCCAATCTTACTGTGTAATATTAATATTAACACAAATGATAGTTTGGTCCACACAATGTCAGCAAATAAGTATGCAGTTATTCTCAAACCTTAAATATCTCTACACAGATCAGCCACAATGAAAGGTTTAAATATATTTAATAATAAATAATAAAAAAACAAGACAATACTAAATATATATAGTCACAGTGACATCAGAGTTCAAAACCACAGGAAATATTTAAAATAACATTGCAGTACAGTCTCAAATAAATAAAGAAAAACATCTAAACTAAGCTTTACTATATTCCTGACTGTATCTAAGAGAATTCCTATTCCCTAGTAACTTACTATTTGAGCAAGGCAGATGTGGTCAATGGATCTTCTAGTTGTTGTCAGGTCCAAGACAGAATGCAGAATATTCTGTCTCACTAAGAGACTTCTCAAATTAATATCTCAAATATTACTGCTGGGATAACTTGCAGAATGACATAATTTCTTGTCATCTGACTGCTAGTTCCCAGGCCAAACAGCTATTGATGAAGCTGGCAGTATTCAGCGTCTACCTGTAAAAATATACAGACAAGGGCTTTTCCTCAGATCTCTGGCACATGCTGGAAGTCATAAAACAATTGCATTTTTTTCATGCTTTCAAGACTAGTAATTAATTCACCCTAAAGACAATACAGAAAGTTTCCTAGTACAGACATTGTGTTTCTTGCTGTATTGAAAACTGAAAGATACCATTTCTTATGGCCTAGCCATAAAGTAATTTAATTTCAGTTATTTTTCTGAAGTTAACCTTCTGTATTCCAGTTTCCACTGTCAAAATATACAGTTGCAATAGTGCATGTGCATTTCTGTTCTCTTCCAGCACTCTGCAAATACCCTTTTCAACACGTGTCTGTACAAGCAGTTTGATATATACATGACATACATTTCTAATACATTTGTAACACAAGCATTTTGTATAAACCATTTCAATATTTACCATTGACATATAATTATTTACAAAATTCCAGCTAGCTGGGCTGGCAATATCTCCTTTCATCACAATGCATATGAATACATTATTAATATAAAACAGGTTTTATCAAGTGGACTAATGCAGTATATTTTGACTCTGCTTAATGTTTATATGTACATGTACACAAGTGTGAATTAAAAACAAATTGCTACACTATAGTGCTCCAGAGTTACTTAAGTATTTATAGGGGGAAGTAATAAACAGTCCCCCGGATTTTCTATAGCTTGCACAGCATCCAAGATCGATGCAGGAGCTCAAGCAGGCAATACATCTGCCGTGCGATCCAGGAACAGCCTTCAGGGGTGTGCACGAGCGCTCCTGCACTAATCTTGCACGGACTAAGCCCTTGTATGCAAATCACCCCATTTGCAGGAGAAATCCATGCAAATGAGATGATTTTGCAATCCACGAAGCTTGCAACCATCCATGCAGGACTAGTGCTATCTGGAGAAATATACTCGGTTAGTAACCGAGTACATTTCTGCAAAATCCAAAATGGAGCTGTAACAGCTCCAAATAAAGGCTGCATATCATGTAGTAAGCATGCCAATGGCCAAGTATAAGGCCATTGGCATTGCAAACATTAAAAATAATACAAAAATCAACTTTTATTTTTTTTAGCCAATCTCAGCTGTTTAAGCGTAGGGCAACAGCGTGCAAATTGGATAGGGGGGAAAATAATAAAATGAACTTAAATTAAGCATTCTAACTAAAATTAGAATTATGCCATGCAAGTTAATGGCATGCAGAAGACAACATAGCCAGTGAGTAGTGACTGCTAAGGGGGTAGGCATAGTATGAGACATGTAACTATTCATTAGCAGGCAATCCTATGCAAATGAGGGGAAGGATAGTGAATCCCAGTTTTCCCCAGCATGTAAGTCAGGTCCCAACAGTATAAGAGTAGGAATAGCTTGGTGCAGGCCTAGCAGTTAGGTGACATCATGGGTGTGTGTGTCAGGCATACTGTAAGTGAACTGAAGCCCTGTGGCTTGGGTTTGCTCCTAGCTTAGTACAGCTAAGCTAGGAGGTGTGTCTAAACCTGCCTAGCACTTTTTACAAAGCCTAAGTGGGAGTGTGCACTGTGCACCAGGTTTTACAGGAAGAAAAAAGAAGTTAAACCAGGAAATAGCAGCAGTGTGCACATTTGAGCACTCTGTTTGCACGGCGTGCACCGGGGCTTAAACAAGAAGGCAATGGGAAGGGAAAACAGCAGTAGGAAGGTAATCAAGGAGAACTAGCTTAGCTGCCAGGTGAACTGTATCAGAATCAGCCAATTACACAGGCAGCAGACCAGCCTAGCCCAGAACACTACTATAAACTATGCAAACACCTTCCCCTCTGGTTTTTCCTACACTCTACATCACCAGTGTAAGCAAGCGGGAAACTTTTAAAACTCACAACAGCAAAATGATAGGAGCTGCAATATCTATCATACAACAACTTGTAGAAGAGGCTGAGGGTGGTGAGGATGTGAATGCTGTCGACCAACCCACAGTGAGGAGATGGAGAAGAGTGTACAGAACCAGGGTAACCTACCAGAGGCTACATAAGCTGGAGATAGTGGAGCACTATAGGGTGGAGAGAGACCTCCTACATAAAATTGTTGAGCTGTGCCAGGAACGCCTGACACACAGAACTAACAGAGGGGAACCCATCCAAGTGGATACCAAGGTATATGTAGGCCTATGAATACTAGCTATAGGTACCTTCCAAAGGCCAACTGGGGATATGATGGGGATTTCACAGCCATCAGCATCCAGGGTACTCCACCAGTTCCTGGATGCCATGCAGCACATATCGGTGAGCATGTATATTTCCCAAACACCTGTGAGGCATTGGCCAGCAATATGCAACTGTTCCACCAAATAGCAGAATACCCTGAGAAAGTGGGTGCTATAGACTGCACGCACATATGCATCAAAGCACCATTTGGTGAGCGGAGCAGGGCCTACATCAACCGCAAGGGCTTCCCCTCCATCAACTGCCAAGTCGTTTGCGATGCCCAGGGCATAATAATGAATGTGTGTGCGGGCTGTCCTGGAAGCTATCACAATTCTCACATCTGGCATCTGTTACAGCTGTACCAAAGATATGCCAATGGGGACATCCCTGACGGTCACCTAGTGGGGGATGCTGGATATGCTCTGGAGCCATGGCTGATGAAACCCATCAGAAATACACACACGCCCGAACAAGAACTCCATAATGAGGCACACGCACAGACCAGAATTATAGTAGAGCATGTGTTTGGGATGCTCAAGTCACAGTTACGGTGCTTGGACACACCCAGTGGAGCCTTGCAGTACTCACCAGCTACATGTAACCAAATTGTCCTCATATGTGCCATGCTACACTATATGATCCTGCGGAAACAGCTGCAGCTTGAACAGCATGGGGCAGGGCCACACAGACCCCCACCATTGCCAAGAACTGCACAGGCACAGAGTGACTCAGAGGAGGAACAAACCGAGCCTGCCCCAGTAGGCAGAAGGGGGCATGCCCAGTATGCCCTGGCCTTGGCAAAGTGGCAACACATAGCACATACACTGACACAGGAGGAACCCAGAGAATAACACCTCTCTCTGACTCTCACATACAGTAAAAGGGATGCCAAACATTACACTACCTGTGCTAAACCATGTGTAGGGAGTGTACTATGTGCATCCGACATAGGCAGCCCTGCAGCACCAGCCTCAATACTGGGACACCCACATGGCAAGTGACTCACACATGCCAGTCAGGGGGGGTTCACATACCCAGCAACAGTCACAGCCAGCAGGACATATGTAGACAAACACAAACAAAGGCTGTGTTATGGTACCCCCCCAGGCCTATACAGACAAACTACAGCAGGTCAGGCAGTGGGATGACAGTTCTGAATGGTAGGAAGTCAGAAACTAATATGTCGGTAATTAAAAGCTAAGATCTGTAGTACACTTTTATGTCTCTAGTTAGCACGATAGGTAAAACTAAAAACTGAAATGGAGTACCCGACATACCAGTACAGTCCTAGCAAATGTGTACAAGCATTGAGTGTGCCACCCCATCCTACATAGAAATGTAGTCACAGTCAGATGTGCCCCCCCAATCCTGTGTAGAAACATAGAAATAGTCAGGTGTGCCCCCCATCCTACATAGAAATATAGTAACAGTGAGGTGTGCCCCCCCAATCCTGTGTAGAAATGTAGAAATAATCAGGTGTGCCCCCCCATCCTATGCAGAAATGTAGTAACAGTCAATGCCAAATGATCGACGGATACCCTGGAGAGACAGCATGCTACCTGTAGGTGTACAACACAAAGAATACACCAAAAGAGCCGGTCCAGTAGAAATAAACCAAATAACCAAAAACCAGACGATGGAAGCGTTGTACGTAGAAATGTTTTAATCACAAGCATTAAAACTTTTCTACGTACAGCACTTCCATTGTCTGATTTTTGGTTATTTTGTAGAGCACAAAGGTCAGCACTGCAGTACAAACTACCTGTACTCAATCCACACATTCAATACAGACAGCCATACTGGGCATGCCCACACACTTAGAGAAATGAAGGCAATGCCAGTCAAGAAAATACTGAAAGGTCATACTGGGCATGCTCATACACTTAAACGCATGAAGGCCATGTCGGCAAACACCAGTGGACCAGACATATCTGGCAGCCACAGATGTTAGCGCAGACACTCCTCAGTATGCACCACTCATGTTTTGCACACACAGTAGATAGGAATACATGCATATATGTAAGGACAACACACTATAATAAGCCAAAGCTAGATGTGCATAGATGTGTGGAAGAGGGTGACTGTGGCAAGGAGCCATCCAGGCCTGTCCCACCCAGCACACAGCCAAAGGGTTACAACCACATGAGGTTCAGATGTCACTCACTGTAGATACTAGCTACTGGTATCCATCAGCATTACAGAGTATGTGGTGCACATGTCAGCTCTGCAACATGACTGTACAAGGAAGCAGTAATCTAGCAGCTGTATATCATCTAGCAGCTGTATACACGTACTGTGAAATATGACCCAGGTTGTGCCTGCATGTGGCTTGCCAACCCCTAGATGAATGGGTTATGGCCCATGCACACACACTGCCCTCACCATAGCCCTTCTATGACAAGCATGCTGAGGTCATCCACTGTGAAATAGACCTTTGGGAAAATGCTAGCCCAGTAATCTCTGTGGCGCATCCTATAACTGCGTACTGCTGTAATGTGATAAACTCATTTGATAGGAGTTTTAACCCCAGCATTGGCAAGTGTGTGACTGTAGGTAGTCACACCCCCTACAATTGAAATGCTCTACTTCGGTAAGACTGCTGATGTCCTCCACCTAGAAATACATCTCTGGGAAGAACATGTACCAGTAATTTCTGTGGTGTGTACTGCTGTAGTGTGATAAAATAGTTAGACTGAAGTTGTAACCCCAGCCTTGGCAACTGCATGTGTGTTTGTCTGACTATGTCTGTGTAGAGAGTAATGTTTTTTAGGGTAGTCACACTCCCTACTATTGAAATGCTCTACTTTGGTAAGGCCACTGATGTCATCCACCTAGAAATACATCTCTGGGAAGGTTGCATCCAATAATCACTGTAGCGCGTGCCTTAACTGTGAACTGCTGTAGTATGATAAATTAGTTAGGCAAGTGTGTCTGTGTTTGTTCATGTTTGTGTCTGTCTGACCCACTCTGTGTAGAAAGAAATGATTTTTAGGGTAGTCACACTCCATACAATTCGTATGCTCTACTTTGGCAAGGCTGCTGATGTCATCCACCTAGAAATACACCTCTGGGAAGACCATAGCCCAGTGATCTCCATAGTGTGTGCTATAACTGTGTACTGCTATAGTGTTGTATAGACCTCTGCTAGGGGTTCTATACCCACACATGTCAGTTGTGGGTGTTTTGTGTGTGTTTTAATGTCTGTGTAGGGAGCAGTGCATTTTAGGCTAGTCACACTCAGTACATTTCAATTTCCCTACTTTGGCAATCCTGCTGATGTCATTCATTGTGAAATACACCTTTGGGGATGGAAGTTTCCAGTAATCCCTGTGGTGTGTCCTATTATAGCTCCATGCTGTAGTATGATATAGATCTCTGTTAGGGGTTGTATACCCACACATGCCAGTTGTGGATGTTTTGTGTGTGTTTCATTGTCTGTGTAGGGAGCAATGCATTTTAGGCTAGTCACACTCAGTACATTTCAAACGCCCTATTTTGGCAATCCTGGGGATGTCATTCATTGTGAAATACACCTTTGGGAAAAGAGCTGTCCAGTCATCCTCGTGGTGCATCGTCCATGTCATGGACTAAGGAACACAAACATGGCAAGCGATGCACAGCATTGGCCACATTCAATAGTCACCTAGGTGACTTGACAGTGGATACAATACCCACCTGTGTAGGTGAATGCAGAAACCACAGCCCTGAGCCACAATGCAGACTATTGTCATGTGGCCTGATGCCAAGGTATACCCATCACCTAGCCTTGTATATCCGTCTGGCACAGTCGACCACCACATACCCGTGCAGAAATGCACCCACGCATGTCAGTACTGGCACCCTGTGTGTCTGTGTGTGTGTTGTATGATGCGTATGATCACATTCACACTCACTACAACCTCCAGTGGCATACTGAAGCATGCTGTCTGATGTCAGACACCTCCCTATACCCTTTGCCCATATAACCTCCATATGACCCATGTGGTGCATGTGATACCTGCACAGTAATGTGTTGTGGCAATCTCACTAGTGATGAGCTGTATCCCTGGCCCTGCCAAGTGTGTCAATGTGTGTGTGTCCTTGTGAGAGTGTGGCTGTGTGTACTTCACCTACCATATAGCTACCATATCCCTGTTGCAGATGTCACTCACCATCACATATATGTTCTGAAGACTCCACCACAGGTGACCTTGTGGTGCATCCAGTAACTGCAAAGATCTGTGATAGCACATCAGGGGTTTGATACCCTGTGCTGGTAGGTGTGTGACACAAATATGCTTAAGTTTTACTCTCCCACCCCTCCCTAACTTGTCTTTGCCTCTGTCTGCCTCTCTCAATCCCTCACTGGTGGATGTGGAGACCTACACCTGCTTTGCTTAGGCAGCAGCATGTGCATTTTAAGTAATGCTCATGATCAGTTGATGGCCTCTGCACAAATTGCAGCCCTCCCCTAGCTGATTGCATGTGGAACAGCTGTGGTAACATTCCCATAGCCAATTGCATGGAAACACACTCCAATATCTAGGAACATCATGTTGGTGTTGGGCCTTTCCATTCACTGTGAGCAGGATTTCGATCTGTTGTTTGGCAAACAGCATTTCAGATGGATTGGAGATTTACCTCTGACAACATACACTGTGGAAACAGGCCAACACACAGGAGGGGGATGTGTCTGACCTGACTACAGACTGTAAGTGCTGCTATACTGCATTCGGAGTAATGTTGGTTTAACAGGATGTGTGCGGATATGGATGTCATAAATGTATTAATACCTGTCGTGTCAGTTCTATGTTTATGAGAACTCCCCATCTGTAGGGTCATCTGCAGACTGGGCAGCGTGTGGTGCCTTTGGTTTCATGTGTTACCCACAGAGCATGTATCTCTGAAATGCAGAAGGCAGTGTGAGGATTGCAGTCTGTAGATGGTGAAAGCCGTGACAGTTACTGACTTCATATCCCTCAGAGGACATATGTTGCAACAAACCCTGTTACAACATAACAGCAACATGTCAATATTGGCTTTGTGTATGTGCTTTCAGCCACAATTTGTATCATCATATTTGATAACAAGCCGGTGAGATATCAGACTGCTATGCATGTTATGCACAGCAGGGGTTATATTTGATGACATAACCTGGACATTCTGTGGTTGTTTGTACAGTATTGAGGTCTGTGTACTTATGGTGAATGTTGACAGCATGTGTTATGTACCTTGGCCTATGTACAGACTGTGGTAGATGTCATCGTTCTAGGTCCCATCCTATCTGATGTTACATGCTGCTCCACTGTATGTTACCATATTGCCTTACATGTTTGTAGAGCCATACATACACATGTCCCATACCACAGACAGGCATCAGATCACACTGTGTAGTGGCGCAGTATATGTAGGGTTAGTGTTTGAGTGGCACATATGAGGATGGTGTTGAACAGATAGTCCATATACTGTAATATTATGCTAGCTTACCATATGTGGCTGTGGCTGTGTTCACATTGGTTGTGGTGATGCACTTCCACACAGGTGAATCTTACCCTGTGCTGTGACATGCCTGTAGAGCCTGCTATATATGCAGGTACATGTGCATTCCCCCATAGGAGATGTAGGCCAGTGTTCAGCCAGTGTGCCTGTAGCCTGCACAGTGCTTTGTTACATGCCTAGCAGCTTAGTGTACTTACTGAGTGAGATGTCATGTGCAGATACTTGTCAGATGTGCTGCTGCTGGGCCTCCCTTAACAGTCATGTATGTCAGATAGAGTGGTGGGATGCTGTACAGATGTATGTCAATATCTAGTGGATAGTATGTGGCCATGGCACCTCCGTACCAGCCGTTAGTATGTGTCAGGACAGAGAGGGGTGTGTGAATGCATAACCTATGGGGGCGAATGTATACCAGTCATTACGTGTTATGCCCATCTACATGGCTGTTAACATCCAAATTGTCAGGCTTGGTCCACATGTTCTGCACTAAGGGGTTCTGTGTATACCTCTGGACTGTACAGAGTATGTCAGAATGTCCACATCTATTGGCCAATATCTCTGCTGTAGTCCACAGGAGCATTACATGCTTGCAGCGGTACTGTACTATGATGTCCTTAGGGTGTCTGTCAGTAGCCAATGGCGCACATGTGAAAAGCAGATGTGACCTTCCACACACACCATGTCTGTGAAGACAATCCCTATTACAGTTGCAATAGTCTACTAATATACCTGCTATACATACCTGACATCCGCTTGCACTATGGAGTTGGGACTATAGGGGCTGAGGTAGGGCTACACCCCATGTTTAGGACATATGGTGAATATATATGTACATATGATCATCCAGATATCTAAACAGGTAATTACACAGTACATATCGGAATATATGGATGGGTGTATATATGTAAATAGATATGCATATACACACCCAAATATATACATATATATATATACATATACAGAGTTAGTCAGTGTTTGCTGAATTTTGTTATTTGCTAGTAATTACAGGTGTGGGGGTAGTCACATTCTTTGATTTCCTGTCATTGCCTATTTAAGTGGTACAGTGTGAAATATTTTCTGCTTAAAAACCTCACCTTTGGCCGGCTAAGAACTTGCTGTATTCAACTGGACGTATAAGAGAATTTAAGTACCTTTATCTGCTCTTTTCTTTTCAAAAAAATACAGTATTTAAATTAATTTTAACTGTGTGGAAGGAATATTAACTGAACTGGAAGTTAGTCAGTGTTTGCTGAATTTTGTTATTTGCTAGTAATTACAGGTGTGGGGGTAGTCACATTCTTTGATTTCCTGTCCTTGCCTATTAAGTGGTACAGTGTGAAATATTTTCTGCTTAAAAACCTCAGCTTTGGCCGGCTAAGAACTTGCTGTATTTAACTGGACGTATAAGAGAATTTAAGTACCTTTATCTGCTCTTTTTTTTCAAAAAAATACAGTATTTAAATTGATTTTAACTGTATGGAAGGAATATTAACTGAACTGGAAGTTAGTCAGTGTTTGCTGAATTTTGTTATTTGCTAGTAATTACAGGTGTGGGGGTAGTCACATTCTTTGATTTCCTGTCCTTGCCTATTTAAGTGATACAGTGTGAAATATTTTCTGCTTAAAAACCTCAGTTTGGCCAGCTAAGAACTTGCTGTATTCAACTGGACGTATAAGAGAATTTAAGTACCTTTATCTGCTCTTTTTTTTTCAAAAAAAATAAAGTATTTAAATTGATTTTAACTGTGTGGAAGGAATATTAACTGAACTGGAAGTTAGTCAGTGTTTGCTGAATTTTGTTATTTGCTAGTAATTACAGGTGTGGGGGTAGTCACATTCTTTGATTTCCTGTCCTTGCCTATTTAAGTGGTACAGTGTGAATCTGCTTAAAAACCTCAGCTTTGGCCGGCTAAGAACTTGCTGTATTCAACTGGACGTATAAGAGAATTTAAGTACCTTTATCTGCTCTTTTATTTTCAAAAAAATACAGCATTTAAATTGATTTTAACTGTGTGGAAGGAATATTAACTGAACTGGAAGTTAGTCAGTGTTTGCTGAATTTTGATATTTGCTAGTAATTACAGGTGTGGGGGTAGTCACATTCTTTGATTTCCTGTCCTTGCCTATTTAAGTGGTACAGTGTGAAATATTTTCTGCTTAAAAACCTCAGCTTTGGCCGGCTAAGAACTTGCTGTATTCAACTGGACGTATAAGAGAATTTAAGTACCTTCATCTGCTCTTTTTTATTCAAAGAAATACAGTATTTAAATTGATTTTAACTGTGTGGAAGGAATATTAACTGAACTGGAAGTTAGTCAGTGTTTGCTGAATTTTGTTATTTGCTAGTAATTACAGGTGTGGGGGTAGTCACATTCTTTGATTTCCTGTCCTTGCCTATTTAATGGTACAGTGTGAAATATTTTCTGCTTAAAAACCTCAGCTTTGGCCGGCTAAGAACTTGCTGTATTCAACTGGACGTATAAGAGAATTTAAGTACCTTCATCTGCTCTTTTTTATTCAAAGAAATACAGTATTTAAATTCATTTTAACTGTGTGGAAGGAATATTAACTGAACTGGAAGTTAGTCAGTGTTTGCTGAATTTTGTTATTTGCTAGTAATTACAGGTGTGGGGGTAGTCACATTCTTTGATTTCCTGTCCTTGCCTATTTAAGTGGTACAGTGTGAATCTGCTTAAAAACCTCAGCTTTGGCCGGCTAAGAACTTGCTGTATTCAACTGGACGTATAAGAGAATTTAAGTACCTTTATCTGCTGTTTTTTTTCAAAAAAATACAGTATTTAAATTGATTTTAACTGTGTGGAAGGAATATTAGCTGAACTGGAAATTAGTCAGTGTTTGCTGAATTTTGTTATTTGCTAGTAATTACAGGTGTGGGGGTAGTCACATTCTTTGATTTATTGTCCTTGCCTATTTAAGTGGTACAGTGTGAAATATTTTTCTGCTTAAAAACCTCAGCTTTGGCCGGCTAAGAACTTGCTCTATTCAACTGGACGTATAAGAGAATTTAAGTACCTTCATCTGCTCTTTTTTATTCAAAGAAATACAGTATTTAAATTGATTTTAACTGTGTGGAAGGAATATTAACTGAACTGGAAGTTAGTCAGTGTTTGCTGAATTTTGTTATTTGCTAGTAATTACAGGTGTGGGGGTAGTCACATTCTTTGATTTCCTGTCCTTGCCTATTTAATGGTACAGTGTGAAATATTTTCTGCTTAAAAACCTCAGCTTTGGCCGGCTAAGAACTTGCTGTATTCAACTGGACGTATAAGAGAATTTAAGTACCTTTATCTGCTCTTTTTTTTCAAAAAAATACAGCATTTAAATTGATTTTAACTGTGTGGAAGGAATATTAACTGAACTGGAAGTTAGTCAGTGTTTGCTGAATTTTGATATTTGCTAGTAATTACAGGTGTGGGGGTAGTCACATTCTTTGATTTCCTGTCCTTGCCTATTTAAGTCGTACAGTGTGAAATATTTTCTGCTTAAAAACCTCAGCTATGGCCGGCTAAGAACTTGCTGTATTCAACTGGACGTATAAGAGAATTTAAGTACCTTCATCTGCTCTTTTTTATTCAAAGAAATACAGTATTTAAATTGATTTTAACTGTGTGGAAGGAATATTAACTGAAATGGAAGTTAGTCAGTGTTTGCTGAATTTTGTTATTTGCTAGTAATTACAGGTGTGGGGGTAGTCACATTCTTTGATTTCCTGTCCTTGCCTATTTAATGGTACAGTTA
>NC_056728.1:1849362216-1849369716 GCF_019279795.1 Protopterus annectens
CCCTTTAGTATGGGGAACTATACCCATTATTTTGCTGTGCCTCTGTTGAGCAGTGACACTGAGGTAATCCCTGGGGTATATCTGCGATCTCCCATCCATTGGTCAAGATTTCTCTTGAACAAGGCCAGCGAGGTGCTCTGCCTCACATATACCGGGATTTTATTCCACAGCATAGGGAGTCTTTGGGTGATGAATCTATCCCTCCAGCACGTCCTATTAATAGCCGTGTCGAGGTTTAAGTCTCCTGCCCTTGTGGCTCTGACGGATCTAGATTTTTGAGGTGAAGCATATTCATCAAATCTGGGTTTGACATGGCCTTGTATGTTAGGCAAAGGTCACCTCTGAGCAAGCGGTGAAGCGACTGAATAGAGCTGGAGTTCTTTCAGTCGGGCAGCATAGGACAGATGTTTGAGACCCTTTATCCTTTTGGTGAGGAACTTTGTGGCCTCTCCAGCTGCTGCAAGTGTCGGGTCAGATACATCCCGAATGGGGCACTCTATTCAATCATTGGTCTGATGAGTGATGAGTATAGGAGACTATGACCTCCCTTGATCTAGATGAGAATCCCTTCATGATAAGGTGGGCAATGTAGAAGGTCTTCCTAACTACTTTAGCTACATGGGTGTCGAATGACAGACTACTATCAACCTGGGTCCCCAGGTCCCTGATAACTTCTTCTGCACTCAGTGGATTGCCACCTATTTGGTAGCTAGGGGTAACCTTGTTTTTCCCGAAGGGTATGACTATGCATTTTTGGCATTTAACTTTAGGCCATGGCTCTGGCACCAGTTATCCATTTCTGTGAGACCCTTCTGAAGGATATCTGTGTCAGATGTGTTTTCTACTATGGCCCAGTTTGCAGTCATCTGCAAACTTTGTCAGCCATAACCCTCCTGTGTTTGCTTGTACTTGGAAAAGTAGATGCCAAACAAGAGTGGGCCCAGGACTGAGCCCTGTGGTACACCACTTGTGACAGGCTTTGAGTCTGACATGGCGCCAGCAACTCTGACCCTGTGGGTTCTGTCACTCAGCCAGTTTGCAACCCATCTTGTGATGTATGGGTTAACATTTAAGCTGATGAGTTTTTCAATGATACCCGAGTGGGGTATTGTATCAAAGGCCTTAGCCAGATCGAGGTAGGCTGTATGGACTGCCTTTCCCTCATCAATGGCTTTGGTGACTGTTTGAAAAAGTCAACCAAGTTTAGAAGGCATGATCTGCCTTTGACAAAGCCAAACTGGGATGGATCCAAAGTCTGCAAATTCCCTATGTCTTTATTTATGAGGTCCATTATGATCCTCTCCATGGCTTTGCAGATAAGGCTTGTCAAGCTAATGGGCGGTAATTTCCAGGGTCGGTGGAGGCACCGCCTTTGTGAAGTGGGACCACAGTTGCAGTGCGCCACTCCTGGGTACATATCCAGAGGTAAGACTATGATTAAACAGCTGTCCTAGCTGTGGGTTTAATTCCTCGTTGAGTTCGTGGAGCACACAGCCGGGGACACCATCAGGTCCCATGGATGCTGTGTTTTTGCTTTGGAGAGCAGTTCTCACTTGGGCGTTGGAGATGTTTGGGGGCTGCAATCGCTTGGTATAGATATCTCTCCTTTTGGGGGAGAAGTTTGCACTGAACCTGTCAGCCAGTATGTTGGCAATGTCTGTAGGATCAGTAATCTTCACATCATTTTGAACTAGTTCTGAGCATATCTGGGAGTTTCCTCCCAGGTTTCTAACATAGCTAAAGAAGGCCTTATGATTGTCTTTTGAGTCTTTAGCTATTTTTCTCTCAAAATTTGCTTTGGATGATTTTATGAGAGCTCTTAGTTTTTACTTATAGTGATCAAGGGTGTCTTACCTTTTAAGGATTTTGCTCTATCTTGTAGTAGCTTCCTCCTTTTGTTGTAGAGTTTGTTTATGGCTGGGGTCCACCAGAGTGGATGCTTGCCTTTGGTACAAAGAGTCTTTGTTTTGCTTGGGATTGCCTTATCCATGCAGTCCTGCAGGTGCTGGTAGAAGGCATTTGTAAGTGATTCAGCGGCTTGAGTACTGTTTTCCGTCGGCTCGGGGCCTTAAAGGAGACCACACTAGTCTTTAGAAGTGTGAAGTCGGCTTCGAGAAGTTCTTTACTGTGGTCTTTTTATTTCAGGTGGGGTGGGATGAGGACCTCCAGCGAGATTAGTTTGTGATCTGATCTCACCAGTGAGGGGTATACTTCGTGTTGAACATTGTGCTCCCATGTTCATGATGATGAGATCAAGTATGTTTTCTCCTCTTGTGGGATGGTGACTAGTTGTTCCATGGCATTTGAGTTTATGAATTCCAGGAACTTTTGGGCTAGGGTGTTTGGGCTTGAGTAGTGTTCCCAGTCTATATTAGGGTAATTGAAGTCACCTAGTATGATGGTGTTTGGTGATACATTTATCCCCTCTAGTGTTTTCAGGAAGGCCATGTGAGGTTCCTGAGTTTGTGAGGGTGGCCTGTAACATGCTACAATTTGCAGAGCAGTCTTGCCTATGGTTAATTGCACCTGGATGGTCTCCGATGCATCGTGCGTTGCCACCAGTCTTGAGGTGTGGGTGTCTTTGATGAATATGGATACCCCTCCTTTCTTGGTATTGTCCGGATTTTGGGGCGGAACGCATGATAAGAGGTAAAACCTGATAGTGCTGGGGTGCTCTCAGGAGCCTTGAACCAGGTTTCTGTCACTGCACAGACATCGATGTTCTCCATACTGAGAAGGGCCTCGAGTGCGTGCATTTTGAGATTTAGACTTCTGGCATTGAGCAGCATTACCCTTAGTTTTTTCCTTTTTGTGTTCTAGGGTGGTAGGTTTAGAATTTGAGCCTTGCCTAAAAAGGCACTATGGGGTGGCAAGAGCCTTTGCCAATATCCGAATCCCAGGGGTGACAGGTGCAAGCCGTCCCTTGCGAAGCAGCGTGGCTTGTCCAGCATGTCATCCCAGGCAGACAGACATTGGATCCCCTTTGAATGACACCAGAGTTTAAGCCAATTGTTAAAGCTGATCATCTTATCTCTGTATTGTGGCATCATTCTTGGTGAAGGTAGGATACTGCTCAAGGTCAGGGTCATACCTGCCTGGGCTACATAATCAGAGAGCTCCTCAATGTCTCTTTTCATGTAGTCCAAGGAGGTACGTCTCAGGTCGTTTACACCAGCGTGGACAATGACTGAGTCATATTTGTACCTGCTGTTGAGAGACCTGAGTGCTTGCGTTATGTGGCGGATTCTAGCGCCCGACAGGCAGCTTACTGTGACCTTCTCCTTACTCAGTCTGGTGAGCGGGACGTCAGTGTGTCTGACTATGGAGTCACCAATGACTAGTGTGTCTGGCATTGTGTTTGGCCTTAAGGGCTGTGACTGTTTGACACTCTGACTGTGAGGTCTATGTGTTGCAGGTGTTGTGTTCTGAGGTGGTGGTTGTTTGGGTGTCTGCTTTGGTGGCCTCTGCTGTTTTGGTAGATTTTTGATCAGAGCCCGAGTATGTCTTTGTGTGTTTATGTGTATGATTTGAGGTTGTGATGGTACTATGTGAGACTGGGTCTATAGTGTGTGTGGTAACCTTCTCCTCCTGACTGGTCTTGCCAGTCCTATGTTGAGAGAGCTCAGCCTCCAGTTTGGCCGTATAGTTGCATCTCTCGCATGTATTTGTGTTTTGTGGGAGGAGGAGAGGGTTGTCTGTGTACATGAGGCAATTGTAACATTGTCTCAATATTCCCAGGTTCACCAGCTGAGCAGGAGAGGACACTAGCAACTGATCCCTCGACATGCTAGAAGGACTAGACAAAAAAACTTTAAAAGAGATTCCGGGGGACGTGAGTGACCGAGAAATGGGGGTTTGCCTTTTTTGGGTGCTATCTATAAGAGTGCCGTATCATGGTAATAAGTACTGTAGGAACAAGTGCTAGGTTTAACAGATAGAGAAAAGTCTACTTGGAGTCAAGTAGAGATGATCTTTTTAGGTATTAGAGAAAGTGCTAGTAACAGGGATGCTTAAAGGTAAGATTGAAAAGAATGCACTCTGCAGTGTGCACTAGAGAAGTTAGATATGAAAGTAGGTAACTTGAGTTTTACCTGTTTAAAAGTTAAGGTTTAGTGGAGAGTTACTATTTTAAAACAGCAAGATGGACTGAAAGGGTGGTTACTTTTGTATTTTGGTACTATGAAATACTGTAGGATGGCCAATAAATTTAAATAATTGAAGGGGTGGGATTTCAAAAGTGATGGTTTTGTGATTACTCACATAAGCCAGTGAAAGTAGAGAGAAATGAGATATATGGTCAGATTAACATAAGAGGCGGGCAACTAGAAAGACAGTGGTATTTAACAAGACAACTTAAATGGGTGGGAGGGAAAAAATTCTGCCTGACTCAGAACAGAGAGAGCTGTGGTCTCTTTGAAGTTTTAATATGCTGTTAAACAGAATGCAAGCAAAACACAAGGTAAAGAAAACAAACTACAGTATTCAAAATATAGAAAGACAACACAGAAATACAAAAAATAACAGCAAACTAACCTTTCCTTCACAGCAAAGTGTAGCAGAGTCTGGATGAGCCTTTCTGGTAAAGCTCTGAAATGTTTTAGTTTACTCCTTAAATAGAAATTTTAGTTCCTAGCTCCACCCCCTCTGTTAACAAGTGATTAACCTTAAGTGACCTTTTCTGTCTTATGAATGAGTCCTTAATTAATCAGTTCTTATTTCTGCCTGACTCAGAACAGAGAGCTGTGGTCTCTTTTGAAGTTTTAATATGCTGTTAAACAGAATGCAAGCAAAACACAAGGTAAAGAAAACAAACTACAGTATTCAAAATATAGAAAGACAACACAGAAATACAAAAATAACAGCAAACTAACCTTTCCTTCACAGCAAAGTGTAGCAGAGTCTGGATGAGCCTTTCTGGTAAAGCTCTGAAATGTTTTAGTTTACTCCTTAAATAGAAATTTTAGTTCCTAGCTCCACCCCTCTGTTAACAAGTGATTAACCTTAAGTGACCTTTTCTGTCTTATGAATGAGTCCTTAATTAATCAGTTCTTATTTCTGCCTGACTCAGAACAGAGAGAGCTGTGGTCTCTTTTGAAGTTTTAATATGCTGTTAAACAGAATGCAAGCAAAACACAAGGTAAAGAAAACAAACTACAGTATTCAAAATATAGAAAGACAACACAGAAATACAAAAATAACAGCAAACTAACCTTTCCTTCACAGCAAAGTGTAGCAGAGTCTGGATGAGCCTTTCTGGTAAAGCTCTGAAATGTTTTAGTTTACTCCTTAAATAGAAATTTTAGTTCCTAGCTCCACCCCCTCTGTTAACAAGTGATTAACCTTAAGTGACCTTTTCTGTCTTATGAATGAGTCCTTAATTAATCAGTTCTTATTTCTGCCTGACTCAGAACAGAGAGAGCTGTGGTCTCTTTTGAAGTTTTAATATGCTGTTAAACAGAATGCAAGCAAAACACAAGGTAAAGAAAACAAACTACAGTATTCAAAATATAGAAAGATAATACAGTAATACAAACAATAACAGCAAACTAACCTTTCCTTCACAGCAAAGTGTAGCAGAGTCTGGATGAGCCTTTCTGGTAAAGCTCTGAAATGTTTTAGTTTACTCCTTAAATAGAAATTTTAGTTCCTAGCTCCACCCCCTCTGTTAACAAGTGATTAACCTTAAGTGACCTTTTCTGTCTTATGAATGAGTCCTTAATTAATCAGTTCTTATTTCTGCCTGACTCAGAACAGAGAGAGCTGTGGTCTCTTTTGAAGTTTTAATATGCTGTTAAACAGAATGCAAGCAAAACACAAGGTAAAGAAAACAAACTACAGTATTCAAAATATAGAAAGACAACACAGAAATACAAAAATAACAGCAAACTAACCTTTCCTTCACAGCAAAGTGTAGCAGAGTCTGGATGAGCCTTTCTGGTAAAGCTCTGAAATGTTTTAGTTTACTCCTTAAATAGAAATTTTAGTTCCTAGCTCCACCCCTCTGTTAACAAGTGATTAACCTTAAGTGACCTTTTCTGTCTTATGAATGAGTCCTTAATTAATCAGTTCTTATTTCTGCCTGACTCAGAACAGAGAGAGCTGTGGTCTCTTTTGAAGTTTTAATATGCTGTTAAACAGAATGCAAGCAAAACACAAGGTAAAGAAAACAAACTACAGTATTCAAAATATAGAAAGACAACACAGAAATACAAAAATAACAGCAAACTAACCTTTCCTTCACAGCAAAGTGTAGCAGAGTCTGGATGAGCCTTTCTGGTAAAGCTCTGAAATGTTTTAGTTTACTCCTTAAATAGAAATTTTAGTTCCTAGCTCCACCCCTCTGTTAACAAGTGATTAACCTTAAGTGACCTTTTCTGTCTTATGAATGAGTCCTTAATTAATCAGTTCTTATTTCTGCCTGACTCAGAACAGAGAGAGCTGTGGTCTCTTTTGAAGTTTTAATATGCTGTTAAACAGAATGCAAGCAAAACACAAGGTAAAGAAAACAAACTACAGTATTCAAAATATAGAAAGACAACACAGAAATACAAAAATAACAGCAAACTAACCTTTCCTTCACAGCAAAGTGTAGCAGAGTCTGGATGAGCCTTTCTGGTAAAGCTCTGAAATGTTTTAGTTTACTCCTTAAATAGAAATTTTAGTTCCTAGCTCCACCCCCTCTGTTAACAAGTGATTAACCTTAAGTGCCCTTTTCTGTCTTATGACTGAGTCCTCAATTAATCAGTTCTTATTTCTGCCTGACTCAGCACAGAGTGCTGTGGTCTCTTTTGAAGTTTTAATATGCTGTTAAACAGAATGCAAGCAAAACACAAGGTAAAGAAAACAAACTACAGTATTCAAAATATAGAAAGACAACACAGAAATACAAAAATAACAGCAAACTAACCTTTCCTTCACAGCAAAGTGTAGCAGAGTCTGGATGAGCCTTTCTGGTAAAGCTCTGAAATGTTTTAGTTTACTCCTTAAATAGAAATTTTAGTTCCTAGCTCCACGCCCTCTGTTAACAAGTGATTAACCTTAAGTGACCTTTTCTGTCTTATGAATGAGTCCTTAATTAATCAGTTCTTATTTCTGCCTGACTCAGAACAGAGAGAGCTGTGGTCTCTTTTGAAGTTTTAATATGCTGTTAAACAGAATGCAAGCAAAACACAAGGTAAAGAAAACAAACTACAGTATTCAAAATATAGAAAGACAACACAGAAATACAAAAATAACAGCAAACTAACCTTTCCTTCACAGCAAAGTGTAGCAGAGTCTGGATGAGCCTTTCTGGTAAAGCTCTGAAATGTTTTAGTTTACTCCTTAAATAGAAATTTTAGTTCCTAGCTCCACCCCTCTGTTAACAAGTGATTAACCTTAAGTGACCTTTTCTGTCTTATGAATGAGTCCTTAATTAATCAGTTCTTATTTCTGCCTGACTCAGAACAGAGAGAGCTGTGGTCTCTTTTGAAGTTTTAATATGCTGTTAAACAGAATGCA